>NW_027436309.1:0-47000 GCF_964199755.1 Larus michahellis | reverse complement strand
CAGCAGGAAAGCCTGCAGCCCCCAGGTGTGTGGGGCTACGCAAGCGGTTCCCAAAGAGCTTTAGAACAAGGCATAGTTTTCCCTGCTGGCTCTTTGGGCGGGGGACCCATCTCCAGCCATATGGCCATTTTTGTGCCTGGCGCGGCGCCAAGTGGGAAAGGGTGGTTTTGAGGCTGAAGGCAGCAGGAAAGCCTGCAGCCCCCAGGTCTGTGGGGCTACGCAAGCGGTTCCCAAAGAGCTTTAGAACAAGGCATAGTTTTCCCTGCTGGCTCTTTGGGCGGGGGACCCATCTCCAGCCATATGGCCATTTTTGTGCCTGGCGCGGCGCCAAGTGGGAAAGGGTGGTTTTGAGGCTGAAGGCAGCAGGAAAGCCTGCAGCCCCCAGGTCTGTGGGGCTACGCAAGCGGTTCCCAAAGAGCTTTAGAACAAGGCATAGTTTTCCCTGCTGGCTCTTTGGGCGTGGGACCCATCTCCAGCTATATGGCCATTTTTGTGCCTGGCGCGGCGCCAAGTGGGAAAGGGTGGTTTTGAGGCTGAAGGCAGCAGGAAAGACTGCAGCCCCCAGGTCTGTGGGGCTACGCAAGCGGTTCCCAAAGAGCTTTAGAACAAGGCATAGTTTTCCCTGCTGGCTCTTTGGGCGTGGGACCCATCTCCAGCCATATGGCCATTTTTGTGCCTGGCGCGGCGCCAAGTGGGAAAGGGTGGTTTTGAGGCTGAAGGCAGCAGGAAAGCCTGCAGCCCCAAGGTCTGTGGGGCTACGCAAGCGGTTCCCAAAGAGCTTTAGAACAAGGCATAGTTTTCCCTGCTGGCTCTTTGGGCGGGGGACCCGTCTCCAGCCATATGGCCATTTCTGTGCCTGGCGCGGTGCCAAGTGGGAAAGGGTGGTCTTGAGGCTGAAGGCAGCAGGAAAGCCTGCAGCCCCCAGGTCTGTGGGGCTACGCAAGCGGTTCCCAAAGAGCTTTAGAACAAGGCATAGTTTTCCCTGCTGGCTCTTTGGGCGGGGGACCCATCTCCAGCCATATGGCCATTTTTGTGCCTGGCGCGGCGCCAAGTGGGAAAGGGTGGTTTTGAGGCTGAAGGCAGCAGGAAAGCCTGCAGCCCCCAGGTCTGTGGGGCTACGCAAGCGGTTCCCAAAGAGCTTTAGAACAAGGCATAGTTTTCCCTGCTGGCTCTTTGGGCGGGGGACCCATCTCCAGCCATATGGCCATTTTTGTGCCTGGCGCGGCGCCAAGTGGGAAAGGGTGGTTTTGAGGCTGAAGGCAGCAGGAAAGCCTGCAGCCCCCAGGTCTGTGGGGCTACGCAAGCGGTTCCCAAAGAGCTTTAGAACAAGGCATAGTTTTCCCTGCTGGCTCTTTGGGCGTGGGACCCATCTCCAGCCATATGGCCATTTTTGTGCCTGGCGCGGCACCAAGTGGGAAAGGGTGGTTTTGAGGCTGAAGGCAGCAGGAAAGCCTGCAGCCCCCAGGTCTGTGGGGCTACACAAGCGGTTCCCAAAGAGCTTTAGAACAAGGCATAGTTTTCCCTGCTGGCTCTTTGGGCGGGGGACCCGTCTCCAGCCATACGGCCATTTCTGTGCATGGCGCGGTGCCAAGTGGGAAAGGGTGGTCTTGAGGCTGAAGGCAGCAGGAAAGCCTGCAGCCCCCAGGTCTGTGGGGCTACGCAAACGGTTCCCAAAGAGCTTTAGAACAAGGCATAGTTTTCCCTGCTGGCTCTTTGGGCGTGGGACCCATCTCCAGCCATATGGCCATTTTTGTGCCTGGCGCGGCGCCAAGTGGGAAAGGGTGGTTTTGAGGCTGAAGGCAGCAGGAAAGCCTGCAGCCCCCAGGTCTGGGGGGCTACGCAAGCGGTTCCCAAAGAGCTTTAGAACAAGGCATAGTTTTCCCTGCTGGCTCTTTGGGCGGGGGACCCATCTCCAGCCATATGGCCATTTTTGTGCCTGGCGCGGCGCCAAGTGGGAAAGGGTGATTTTGAGGCTGAAGGCAGCAGGAAAGCCTGCAGCCCCCAGGTCTGTGGGGCTACGCAAGCGGTTCCCAAAGAGCTTTAGAACAAGGCATAGTTTTCCCTGCTGGCTCTTTGGGCGTGGGACCCATCTCCAGCCATATGGCCATTTTTGTGCCTGGCGCGGCGCCAAGTGGGAAAGGGTGGTCTTGAGGCTGAAGGCAGCAGGAAAGCCTGCAGCCCCCAGGTCTGTGGGGCTACGCAAGCGGTTCCCAAAGAGCTTTAGAACAAGGCATAGTTTTCCCTGCTGGCTCTTTGGGCGGGGGACCCATCTCCAGCCATATGGCCATTTTTGTGCCTGGCGCGGCGCCAAGTGGGAAAGGGTGGTTTTGAGGCTGAAGGCAGCAGGAAAGGCTGCAGCCCCCAGGTCTGTGGGGCTACGCAAGCGGTTCCCAAAGAGCTTTAGAACAAGGCATAGTTTTCCCTGCTGGCTCTTTGGGCGGGGGACCCATCTCCAGCCATATGGCCATTTTTGTGCCTGGCGCGGCGCCAAGTGGGAAAAGGTGGTTTTGAGGCTGAAGGCAGCAGGAAAGCCTGCAGCCCCCAGGTCTGTGGGGCTACGCAAGCGGTTCCCAAAGAGCTTTAGAACAAGGCATAGTTTTCCCTGCTGGCTCTTTGGGCGTGGGACCCATCTCCAGCCATATGGCCATTTTTGAGCCTGGCGCGGCTCTAAGTGGGAAAGGGTGGTTTTGAGGCTGAAGGCAGCAGGAAAGCCTGCAGCCCCCAGGTCTGTGGGGCTACGCAAGCGGTTCCCAAAGAGCTTTAGAACAAGGCATAGTTTTCCCTGCTGGCTCTTTGGGCGGGGGACCCATCTCCAGCCATATGGCCATTTTTGTGCCTGGCGCGGCGCCAAGTGGGAAAGGGTGGTTTTGAGGCTGAAGGCAGCAGGAAAGCCTGCAGCCCCCAGGTCTGTGGGGCTACGCAAGCGGTTCCCAAAGAGCTTTAGAACAAGGCATAGTTTTCCCTGCTGGCTCTTTGGGCGGGGGACCCATCTCCAGCCATATGGCCATTTTTGTGCCTGGCGCGGCGCCAAGTGGGAAAGGGTGGTTTTGAGGCTGAAGGCAGCAGGAAAGCCTGCAGCACCCAGGTCTGTGGGGCTACGCAAGCGGTTCCCAAAGAGCTTTAGAACAAGGCATAGTTTTCCCTGCTGGCTCTTTGGGCGTGGGACCCATCTCCAGCCATATGGCCATTTTTGTGCCTGGCGCGGCGCCAAGTGGGAAAGGGTGGTCTTGAGGCTGAAGGCAGCAGGAAAGCCTGCAGCCCCCAGGTCTGTGGGGCTACGCAAGCGGTTCCCAAAGAGCTTTAGAACAAGGCATAGTTTTCCCTGCTGGCTCTTTGGGCGTGGGACCCATCTCCAGCCATATGGCCATTTTTGTGCCTGGCGCGGCGCCAAGTGGGAAAGGGTGGTCTTGAGGCTGAAGGCAGCAGGAAAGCCTGCAGCCCCCAGGTCTGTGGGGCTACGCAAGCGGTTCCCAAAGAGCTTTAGAACAAGGCATAGTTTTCCCTGCTGGCTCTTTGGGCGGGGGACCCATCTCCAGCCATATGGCCATTTTTGTGCCTGGCGCGGCGCCAAGTGGGAAAGGGTGGTTTTGAGGCTGAAGGCAGCAGGAAAGGCTGCAGCCCCCAGGTCTGTGGGGCTACGCAAGCGGTTCCCAAAGAGCTTTAGAACAAGGCATAGTTTTCCCTGCTGGCTCTTTGGGCGGGGGACCCATCTCCAGCCATATGGCCATTTTTGTGCCTGGCGCGGCGCCAAGTGGGAAAGGGTGGTTTTGAGGCTGAAGGCAGCAGGAAAGCCTGCAGCCCCCAGGTCTGTGGGGCTACGCAAGCGGTTCCCAAAGAGCTTTAGAACAAGGCATAGTTTTCCCTGCTGGCTCTTTGGGCGTGGGACCCATCTCCAGCCATATGGCCATTTTTGAGCCTGGCGCAGCGCCAACTGGGAAAGGGTGGTTTTGAGGCTGAAGGCAGCAGGAAAGCCTGCAGCCCCCAGGTCTGTGGGGCTACGCAAGCGGTTCCCAAAGAGCTTTAGAACAAGGCATAGTTTTCCCTGCTGGCTCTTTGGGCGGGGGACCCATCTCCAGCCATATGGCCATTTTTGTGCCTGGCGCGGCGCCAAGTGGGAAAGGGTGGTTTTGAGGCTGAAGGCAGCAGGAAAGCCTGCAGCCCCCAGGTCTGTGGGGCTACGCAAGCGGTTCCCAAAGAGCTTTAGAACAAGGCATAGTTTTCCCTGCTGGCTCTTTGGGCGGGGGACCCATCTCCAGCCATATGGCCATTTTTGTGCCTGGCGCGGCGCCAAGTGGGAAAGGGTGGTTTTGAGGCTGAAGGCAGCAGGAAAGCCTGCAGCACCCAGGTCTGTGGGGCTACGCAAGCGGTTCCCAAAGAGCTTTAGAACAAGGCATAGTTTTCCCTGCTGGCTCTTTGGGCGTGGGACCCATCTCCAGCCATATGGCCATTTTTGTGCCTGGCGCGGCGCCAAGTGGGAAAGGGTGGTCTTGAGGCTGAAGGCAGCAGGAAAGCCTGCAGCCCCCAGGTCTGTGGGGCTACGCAAGCGGTTCCCAAAGAGCTTTAGAACAAGGCATAGTTTTCCCTGCTGGCTCTTTGGGCGTGGGACCCGTCTCCAGCCATATGGCCATTTTTGTGCATGGCGCAGCGCCAAGTGGGAAAGGGTGGTCTTGAGGCTGAAGGCAGCAGGAAAGCCTGCAGCCCCCAGGTGTGTGGGGCTACGCAAGCGGTTCCCAAAGAGCTTTAGAACAAGGCATAGTTTTCCCTGCTGGCTCTTTGGGCGGGGGACCCATCTCCAGCCATATGGCCATTTTTCTGCCTGGCGCGGCGCCAAGTGGGAAAGGGTGGTTTTGAGGCTGAAGGCAGCAGGAAAGCCTGCAGCCCCCAGGTCTGTGGGGCTACGCAAGCGGTTCCCAAAGAGCTTTAGAACAAGGCATAGTTTTCCCTGCTGGCTCTTTGGGCGGGGGACCCGTCTCCAGCCATATGGCCATTTCTGTGCCTGGCGCGGTGCCAAGTGGGAAAGGGTGGTCTTGAGGCTGAAGGCAGCAGGAAAGCCTGCAGCCCCCAGGTCTGTGGGGCTACGCAAGCGGTTCCCAAAGAGCTTTAGAACAAGGCATAGTTTTCCCTGCTGGCTCTTTGGGCGGGGGACCCATCTCCAGCCATATGGCCATTTTTGTGCCTGGCGCGGCGCCAAGTGGGAAAGGGTGGTTTTGAGGCTGAAGGCAGCAGGAAAGCCTGCAGCCCCCAGGTCTGTGGGGCTACGCAAGCGGTTCCCAAAGAGCTTTAGAACAAGGCATAGTTTTCCCTGCTGGCTCTTTGGGCGGGGGACCCATCTCCAGCCATATGGCCATTTTTGTGCCTGGTGCGGCGCCAAGTGGGAAAGGGTGGTTTTGAGGCTGAAGGCAGCAGGAAAGCCTGCAGCCCCCAGGTCTGTGGGGCTACGCAAGCGGTTCCCAAAGAGCTTTAGAACAAGGCATAGTTTTCCCTGCTGGCTCTTTGGGCATGGGACCCATCTCCAGCCATATGGCCATTTTTGTGCCTGGCGCGGCGCCAAGTGGGAAAGGGTGGTCTTGAGGCTGAAGGCAGCAGGAAAGCCTGCAGCCCCCAGGTCTGTGGGGCTACGCAAGCGGTTCCCAAAGAGCTTTAGAACAAGGCATAGCTTTCCCTGCTGGCTCTTTGGGCGGGGGACCCATCTCCAGCCATATGGCCATTTTTGTGCCTGGCGCGGCGCCAAGTGGGAAAGGGTGGTTTTGAGGCTGAAGGCAGCAGGAAAGGCTGCAGCCCCCAGGTCTGTGGGGCTACGCAAGCGGTTCCCAAAGAGCTTTAGAACAAGGCATAGTTTTCCCTGCTGGCTCTTTGGGCGGGGGACCCATCTCCAGCCATATGGCCATTTTTGTGCCTGGCGCGGCGCCAAGTGGGAAAGGGTGGTTTTGAGGCTGAAGGCAGCAGGAAAGCCTGCAGCCCCCAGGTCTGTGGGGCTACGCAAGCGGTTCCCAAAGAGCTTTAGAACAAGGCATAGTTTTCCCTGCTGGCTCTTTGGCCGTGGGACCCATCTCCAGCCATATGGCCACTTTTGTGCCTGGCGCGGCGCCAAGTGGGAAAGGGTGGTTTTGAGGCTGAAGGCAGCAGGAAAGCCTGCAGCCCCCAGGTCTGTGGGGCTACGCAAGCGGTTCCCAAAGAGCTTTACAACAAGGCATAGTTTTCCCTGCTGGCTCTTTGGGCGGGGGACCCATCTCCAGCCATATGGCCGTTTTTGTGCCTGGCGCGGCGCCAAGTGGGAAAGGGTGGTTTTGAGGCTGAAGGCAGCAGGAAAGCCTGCAGCCCCCAGGTCTGTGGGGCTACGCAAGCGGTTCCCAAAGAGCTTTAGAACAAGGCATAGTTTTCCCTGCTGGCTCTTTGGGCGTGGGACCCATCTCCAGCCATATGGCCATTCTCGTGCCTGGCGCGGCGCCAAGTGGGAAAGGGTGGTTTTGAGGCTGAAGGCAGCAGGAAAGCCTGCAGCCCCCAGGTCTGTGGGGCTACGCAAGCGGTTCCCAAAGAGCTTTAGAACAAGGCATAGTTTTCCCTGCTGGCTCTTTGGGCGTGGGACCCGTCTCCAGCCATATGGCCATTTTTGTGCCTGGCGCAGTGCCAAGTGGGAAAGGGTGGTTTTGAGGCTGAAGGCAGCAGGAAAGCCTGCAGCCCCCAGGTCTGTGGGGCTACGCAAGCGGTTCCCAAAGAGCTTTAGAACAAGGCATAGTTTTCCCTGCTGGCTCTTTGGGCGTGGGACCCATCTCCAGCCATATGGCCATTTTTGTGCATGGCGCGGCGCCCAGTGGGAAAGGGTGGTCTTGAGGCTGAAGGCAGCAGGAAAGCCTGCAGCCCCCAGGTCTGTGGGGCTACACAAGCGGTTCCCAAAGAGCTTTAGAACAAGGCATAGTTTTCCCTGCTGGCTCTTTGGGCGTGGGACCCATCTCCAGCCCTATGGCCATTTTTGTGCCTGGCGCGGCGCCAAGTGGGAAAGGGTGGTTTTGAGGCTGAAGGCAGCAGGAAAGCCTGCAGCCCCCAGGTCTGTGGGGCTACGCAAGCGGTTCCCAAAGAGCTTTAGAACAAGGCATAGTTTTCCCTGCTGGCTCTTTGGGCGTGGGACCCATCTCCAGCCATATGGTCATTTTTGTGCCTGGCGCGGCGCCAAGTGGGAAAGGGTGGTTTTGAGGCTGAAGGCAGCAGGAAAGCCAGCAGCCCCCAGGTCTGTGGGGCTACGCAAGCGGTTCCCAAAGAGCTTTAGAACAAGGCATAGTTTTCCCTGCTGGCTCTTTGGGCGGGGGACCCATCTCCAGCCATATGGCTGTTTTTGTGCCTGGCGCGGCACCAAGTGGGAAAGGGTGGTTTTGAGGCTGAAGGCAGCAGGAAAGCCTGCAGCCCCCAGGTCTGTGGGGCTACGCAAGCGGTTCCCAAAGAGCTTTAGAACAAGGCATAGTTTTCCCTGCTGGCTCTTTGGGCGGGGGACCCATATCCAGCCATATGGCCATTTTTGTGCCTGGCACGGCGCCAAGTGGGAAAGGGTGGTTTTGAGGCTGAAGGCAGCAGGAAAGCCTGCAGCCCCCAGGTCTGTGGGGCTACGCAAGCGGTTCCCAAAGAGCTTTAGAACAAGGCATAGTTTTCCCTACTGGCTCTTTGGGCGTGGGACCCATCTCCAGCCATATGGCCTTTTTTGTGCCTGGCGCGGTGCCAAGTGGGAAAGGGTGGTTTTGAGGCTGAAGGCAGCAGGAAAGCCTGCAGCCCCCAGGTCTGTGGGGCTACGCAAGCGGTTCCCAAAGAGCTTTAGAACAAGGCATAGTTTTCCCTGCTGGCTCTTTGGGCGGGGGACCCATCTCCAGCCATATGGCCATTTTTGTGCCTGGCGCGGCGCCAAGTGGGAAAGGGTGGTTTTGAGGCTGAAGGCAGCAGGAAAGCCTGCAGCCCCCAGGTCTGTGGGGCTACGCAAGCGGTTCCCAAAGAGCTTTAGAACAAGGCATAGTTTTCCCTGCTGGCTCTTTGGGCGTGGGACCCATCTCCAGCCATATGGCCATTTTTGTGCCTGGCGCGGCGCCAAGTGGGTAAGGGTGGTCTTGAGGCTGAAGGCAGCAGGAAAGCCTGCAGCCCCCAGGTCTGTGGGGCTACGCAAGCGGTTCCCAAAGAGCTTTAGAACAAGGCATAGTTTTCCCTGCTGGCTCTTTGGGCGTGGGACCCATCTCCAGCCATATGGCCATTCTCGTGCCTGGCGCGGCGCCAAGTGGGAAAGGGTGGTTTTGAGGCTGAAGGCAGCAGGAAAGCCTGCAGCCCCCAGGTCTGTGGGGCTACGCAAGCGGTTCCCAAAGAGCTTTAGAACAAGGCATAGTTTTCCCTGCTGGCTCTTTGGGCGGGGGACCCATCTCCAGCCATATGGCCATTTTTGTGCCTGGCGCGGCGCCAAGTGGGGAAGGGTGGTTTTGAGGCTGAAGGCAGCAGGAAAGCCTGCAGCCCCCAGGTGTGTGGGGCTACGCAAGCGGTTCCCAAAGAGCTTTAGAACAAGGCATAGTTTTCCCTGCTGGCTCTTTGGGCGGGGGACCCATCTCCAGCCATATGGCCATTTTTGTGCCTGGCGCGGCACCAAGTGGGAAAGGGTGGTTTTGAGGCTGAAGGCAGCAGGAAAGCCTGCAGCCCCCAGGTCTGTGGGGCTACGCAAGCGGTTCCCAAAGAGCTTTAGAACAAGGCATAGTTTTCCCTGCTGGCTCTTTGGCCGTGGGACCCATCTCCAGCCATATGGCCACTTTTGTGCCTGGCGCGGCGCCAAGTGGGAAAGGGTGGTTTTGAGGCTGAAGGCAGCAGGAAAGCCTGCAGCCCCCAGGTCTGTGGGGCTACGCAAGCGGTTCCCAAAGAGCTTTACAACAAGGCATAGTTTTCCCTGCTGGCTCTTTGGGCGGGGGACCCATCTCCAGCCATATGGCCATTTTTGTGCCTGGCGCGGCGCCAAGTGGGAAAGGGTGGTTTTGAGGCTGAAGGCAGCAGGAAAGCCTGCAGCACCCAGGTCTGTGGGGCTACGCAAGCGGTTCCCAAAGAGCTTTAGAACAAGGCATAGTTTTCCCTGCTGGCTCTTTGGGCGTGGGACCCATCTCCAGCCATATGGCCATTCTCGTGCCTGGCGCGGCGCCAAGTGGGAAAGGGTGGTTTTGAGGCTGAAGGCAGCAGGAAAGCCTGCAGCCCCCAGGTCTGTGGGGCTACGCAAGCGGTTCCCAAAGAGCTTTAGAACAAGGCATAGTTTTCCCTGCTGGCTCTTTGGGCGGGGGACCCATCTCCAGCCATATGGCCATTTTTGTGCCTGGCGCAGTGCCAAGTGGGAAAGGGTGGTTTTGAGGCTGAAGGCAGCAGGAAAGCCTGCAGCCCCCAGGTCTGTGGGGCTACGCAAGCGGTTCCCAAAGAGCTTTAGAACAAGGCATAGTTTTCCCTGCTGGCTCTTTGGGCGTGGGACCCATCTCCAGCCATATGGCCATTTTTGTGCATGGCGCGGCGCCCAGTGGGAAAGGGTGGTCTTGAGGCTGAAGGCAGCAGGAAAGCCTGCAGCCCCCAGGTCTGTGGGGCTACACAAGCGGTTCCCAAAGAGCTTTAGAACAAGGCATAGTTTTCCCTGCTGGCTCTTTGGGCGTGGGACCCATCTCCAGCCCTATGGCCATTTTTGTGCCTGGCGCGGCGCCAAGTGGGAAAGGGTGGTTTTGAGGCTGAAGGCAGCAGGAAAGCCTGCAGCCCCCAGGTCTGTGGGGCTACGCAAGCGGTTCCCAAAGAGCTTTAGAACAAGGCATAGTTTTCCCTGCTGGCTCTTTGGGCGTGGGACCCATCTCCAGCCCTATGGCCATTTTTGTGCCTGGCGTGGCGCCAAGTGGGAAAGGGTGGTCTTGAGGCTGAAGGCAGCAGGAAAGCCTGCAGCCCCCACGTCTGTGGGGCTACGCAAGCGGTTCCCAAAGAGCTTTAGAACAAGGCATAGTTTTCCCTGCTGGCTCTTTGGGCGTGGGACCCATCTCCAGCCCTATGGCCATTTTTGTGCCTGGCGTGGCGCCAAGTGGGAAAGGGTGGTTTTGAGGCTGAAGGCAGCAGGAAAGCCTGCAGCCCCCAGGCCTGTGGGGCTACGCAAGCGGTTCCCAAAGAGCTTTAGAACAAGGCATAGTTTTCCCTGCTGGCTCTTTGGGCGGGGGACCCATCTCCAGCCATATGGCCATTTTTGTGCCTGGCGCGGCGCCAAGTGGGAAAGGGTGGTTTTGAGGCTGAAGGCAGCAGGAAAGCCTGCAGCCCCCAGGTCTGTGGGGCTACGCAAGCGGTTCCCAAAGAGCTTTAGAACAAGGCATAGTTTTCCCTGCTGGCTCTTTGGGCGGGGGACCCATCTCCAGCCATATGGCCATTTTTGTGCCTGGCGCGGCGCCAAGTGGGAAAGGGTGATTTTGAGGCTGAAGGCAGCAGGAAAGCCTGCAGCCCCCAGGTCTGTGGGGCTACGCAAGCGGTTCCCAAAGAGCTTTAGAAGAAGGCATAGTTTTCCCTGATGGCTCTTTGGGCGTGGGAAGCGTCTCCAGCCATATGGCCATTTTTGTGCCTGGCGCGGCGCCAAGTGGGAAAGGGTGGTTTTGAGGCTGAAGGCAGCAGGAAAGCCTGCAGCCCCCAGGTCTGTGGGGCTACGCAAGCGGTTCCCAAAGACCTTTAGAACAAGGCATAGTTTTCCCTGCTGGCTCTTTGGGCGGGGGACCCATCTCCAGCCATATGGCCATTTTTGTGCCTGGCGCAACGCCAAGTGGGAAAGGGTGGTTTTGAGGCTGAAGGCAGCAGGAAAGCCTGCAGCCCCCAGGTCTGTGGGGCTACGCAAGCGGTTCCCAAAGAGCTTTAGAACAAGGCATAGTTTTCCCTGCTGGCTCTTTGGGCGTGGGACCCATCTCCAGCCATATGGCCATTTTTGTGCCTGGCGCGGCGCCAAGTGGGAAAGGGTGGTTTTGAGGCTGAAGGCAGCAGGAAAGCCTGCAGCCCCCAGGTCTGTGGGGCTACGCAAGCGGTTCCCAAAGAGCTTTAGAACAAGGCATAGTTTTCCCTGCTGGCTCTTTGGGCGGGGGACCCATATCCAGCCATATGGCCATTTTTGTGCCTGGCACGGCGCCAAGTGGGAAAGGGTGGTTTTGAGGCTGAAGGCAGCAGGAAAGCCTGCAGCCCCCAGGTCTGTGGGGCTACGCAAGCGGTTCCCAAAGAGCTTTAGAACAAGGCATAGTTTTCCCTGCTGGCTCTTTGGGCGGGGGACCCATATCCAGCCATATGGCCATTTTTGTGCCTGGCACGGCGCCAAGTGGGAAAGGGTGGTTTTGAGGCTGAAGGCAGCAGGAAAGCCTGCAGCCCCCAGGTCTGTGGGGCTACGCAAGCGGTTCCCAAAGAGCTTTAGAACAAGGCATAGTTTTCCCTACTGGCTCTTTGGGCGTGGGACCCATCTCCAGCCATATGGCCTTTTTTGTGCCTGGCGCGGTGCCAAGTGGGAAAGGGTGGTTTTGAGGCTGAAGGCAGCAGGAAAGCCTGCAGCCCCCAGGTCTGTGGGGCTACGCAAGCGGTTCCCAAAGAGCTTTAGAACAAGGCATAGTTTTCCCTGCTGGCTCTTTGGGCGGGGGACCCATCTCCAGCCATATGGCCATTTTTGTGCCTGGCGCGGCGCCAAGTGGGAAAGGGTGGTTTTGAGGCTGAAGGCAGCAGGAAAGCCTGCAGCCCCCAGGTCTGTGGGGCTACGCAAGCGGTTCCCAAAGAGCTTTAGAACAAGGCATAGTTTTCCCTGCTGGCTCTTTGGGCGTGGGACCCATCTCCAGCCATATGGCCATTTTTGTGCCTGGCGCGGCGCCAAGTGGGTAAGGGTGGTCTTGAGGCTGAAGGCAGCAGGAAAGCCTGCAGCCCCCAGGTCTGTGGGGCTACGCAAGCGGTTCCCAAAGAGCTTTAGAACAAGGCATAGTTTTCCCTGCTGGCTCTTTGGGCGTGGGACCCATCTCCAGCCATATGGCCATTCTCGTGCCTGGCGCGGCGCCAAGTGGGAAAGGGTGGTTTTGAGGCTGAAGGCAGCAGGAAAGCCTGCAGCCCCCAGGTCTGTGGGGCTACGCAAGCGGTTCCCAAAGAGCTTTAGAACAAGGCATAGTTTTCCCTGCTGGCTCTTTGGGCGGGGGACCCATCTCCAGCCATATGGCCATTTTTGTGCCTGGCGCGGCGCCAAGTGGGGAAGGGTGGTTTTGAGGCTGAAGGCAGCAGGAAAGCCTGCAGCCCCCAGGTGTGTGGGGCTACGCAAGCGGTTCCCAAAGAGCTTTAGAACAAGGCATAGTTTTCCCTGCTGGCTCTTTGGGCGGGGGACCCATCTCCAGCCATATGGCCATTTTTGTGCCTGGCGCGGCGCCAAGTGGGAAAGGGTGGTTTTGAGGCTGAAGGCAGCAGGAAAGCCTGCAGCCCCCAGGTCTGTGGGGCTACGCAAGCGGTTCCCAAAGAGCTTTAGAACAAGGCATAGTTTTCCCTGCTGGCTCTTTGGCCGTGGGACCCATCTCCAGCCATATGGCCACTTTTGTGCCTGGCGCGGCGCCAAGTGGGAAAGGGTGGTTTTGAGGCTGAAGGCAGCAGGAAAGCCTGCAGCCCCCAGGTCTGTGGGGCTACGCAAGCGGTTCCCAAAGAGCTTTAGAACAAGGCATAGTTTTCCCTGCTGGCTCTTTGGGCGGGGGACCCATCTCCAGCCATATGGCCATTTTTGTGCCTGGCGCGGCGCCAAGTGGGAAAGGGTGGTTTTGAGGCTGAAGGCAGCAGGAAAGCCTGCAGCACCCAGGTCTGTGGGGCTACGCAAGCGGTTCCCAAAGAGCTTTAGAACAAGGCATAGTTTTCCCTGCTGGCTCTTTGGGCGTGGGACCCATCTCCAGCCATATGGCCATTCTCGTGCCTGGCGCGGCGCCAAGTGGGAAAGGGTGGTTTTGAGGCTGAAGGCAGCAGGAAAGCCTGCAGCCCCCAGGTCTGTGGGGCTACGCAAGCGGTTCCCAAAGAGCTTTAGAACAAGGCATAGTTTTCCCTGCTGGCTCTTTGGGCGGGGGACCCATCTCCAGCCATATGGCCATTTTTGTGCCTGGCGCAGTGCCAAGTGGGAAAGGGTGGTTTTGAGGCTGAAGGCAGCAGGAAAGCCTGCAGCCCCCAGGTCTGTGGGGCTACGCAAGCGGTTCCCAAAGAGCTTTAGAACAAGGCATAGTTTTCCCTGCTGGCTCTTTGGGCGTGGGACCCATCTCCAGCCATATGGCCATTTTTGTGCATGGCGCGGCGCCCAGTGGGAAAGGGTGGTCTTGAGGCTGAAGGCAGCAGGAAAGCCTGCAGCCCCCAGGTCTGTGGGGCTACACAAGCGGTTCCCAAAGAGCTTTAGAACAAGGCATAGTTTTCCCTGCTGGCTCTTTGGGCGTGGGACCCATCTCCAGCCCTATGGCCATTTTTGTGCCTGGCGCGGCGCCAAGTGGGAAAGGGTGGTTTTGAGGCTGAAGGCAGCAGGAAAGCCTGCAGCCCCCAGGTCTGTGGGGCTACGCAAGCGGTTCCCAAAGAGCTTTAGAACAAGGCATAGTTTTCCCTGCTGGCTCTTTGGGCGTGGGACCCATCTCCAGCCCTATGGCCATTTTTGTGCCTGGCGTGGCGCCAAGTGGGAAAGGGTGGTCTTGAGGCTGAAGGCAGCAGGAAAGCCTGCAGCCCCCACGTCTGTGGGGCTACGCAAGCGGTTCCCAAAGAGCTTTAGAACAAGGCATAGTTTTCCCTGCTGGCTCTTTGGGCGTGGGACCCATCTCCAGCCCTATGGCCATTTTTGTGCCTGGCGTGGCGCCAAGTGGGAAAGGGTGGTTTTGAGGCTGAAGGCAGCAGGAAAGCCTGCAGCCCCCAGGCCTGTGGGGCTACGCAAGCGGTTCCCAAAGAGCTTTAGAACAAGGCATAGTTTTCCCTGCTGGCTCTTTGGGCGGGGGACCCATCTCCAGCCATATGGCCATTTTTGTGCCTGGCGCGGCGCCAAGTGGGAAAGGGTGGTTTTGAGGCTGAAGGCAGCAGGAAAGCCTGCAGCCCCCAGGTCTGTGGGGCTACGCAAGCGGTTCCCAAAGAGCTTTAGAACAAGGCATAGTTTTCCCTGCTGGCTCTTTGGGCGGGGGACCCATCTCCAGCCATATGGCCATTTTTGTGCCTGGCGCGGCGCCAAGTGGGAAAGGGTGATTTTGAGGCTGAAGGCAGCAGGAAAGCCTGCAGCCCCCAGGTCTGTGGGGCTACGCAAGCGGTTCCCAAAGAGCTTTAGAAGAAGGCATAGTTTTCCCTGATGGCTCTTTGGGCGTGGGAAGCGTCTCCAGCCATATGGCCATTTTTGTGCCTGGCGCGGCGCCAAGTGGGAAAGGGTGGTTTTGAGGCTGAAGGCAGCAGGAAAGCCTGCAGCCCCCAGGTCTGTGGGGCTACGCAAGCGGTTCCCAAAGACCTTTAGAACAAGGCATAGTTTTCCCTGCTGGCTCTTTGGGCGGGGGACCCATCTCCAGCCATATGGCCATTTTTGTGCCTGGCGCAACGCCAAGTGGGAAAGGGTGGTTTTGAGGCTGAAGGCAGCAGGAAAGCCTGCAGCCCCCAGGTCTGTGGGGCTACGCAAGCGGTTCCCAAAGAGCTTTAGAACAAGGCATAGTTTTCCCTGCTGGCTCTTTGGGCGTGGGACCCATCTCCAGCCATATGGCCATTTTTGTGCCTGGCGCGGCGCCAAGTGGGAAAGGGTGGTTTTGAGGCTGAAGGCAGCAGGAAAGCCTGCAGCCCCCAGGTCTGTGGGGCTACGCAAGCGGTTCCCAAAGAGCTTTAGAACAAGGCATAGTTTTCCCTGCTGGCTCTTTGGGCGGGGGACCCATCTCCAGCCATATGGCCATTTTTGTGCCTGGCGCGGCACCAAGTGGGAAAGGGTGGTTTTGAGGCTGAAGGCAGCAGGAAAGCCTGCAGCCCCCAGGTCTGTGGGGCTACGCAAGCGGTTCCCAAAGAGCTTTAGAACAAGGCATAGTTTTCCCTGCTGGCTCTTTGGCCGTGGGACCCATCTCCAGCCATATGGCCACTTTTGTGCCTGGCGCGGCGCCAAGTGGGAAAGGGTGGTTTTGAGGCTGAAGGCAGCAGGATAGCCTGCAGCACCCAGGTCTGTGGGGCTACGCAAGCGGTTCCCAAAGAGCTTTAGAACAAGGCATAGTTTTCCCTGCTGGCTCTTTGGGCGGGGGACCCATCTCCAGCCCTATGGCCATTTTTGTGCCTGGCGTGGCGCCAAGTGGGAAAGGGTGGTTTTGAGGCTGAAGGCAGCAGGAAAGCCTGCAGCCCCCAGGCCTGTGGGGCTACGCAAGCGGTTCCCAAAGAGCTTTAGAACAAGGCATAGTTTTCCCTGCTGGCTCTTTGGGCGTGGGACCCATCTCCAGCCATATGGCCATTTCTGTGCCTGGCGCGGCACCAAGTGGGAAAGGGTGGTTTTGAGGCTGAAGGCAGCAGGAAAGCCTGCAGCCCCCAGGTCTGTGGGGCTACGCAAGCGGTTCCCAAAGAGCTTTAGAAGAAGGCATAGTTTTCCCTGCTGGCTCTTTGGGCGTGGGACCCATCTCCAGCCATATGGCCATTTTTGTGCCTGGCGCGGCGCCAAGTGGGAAAGGGTGGTTTTGAGGCTGAAGGCAGCAGGAAAGCCTGCAGCCCCCAGGTCTGTGGGGCTACGCAAGCGGTTCCCAAAGAGCTTTAGAACAAGGCATAGTTTTCCCTGCTGGCTCTTTGGGCGGGGGACCCATCTCCAGCCATATGGCCATTTTTGTGCCTGGCGCGGTGCCAAGTGGGAAAGGGTGGTTTTGAGGCTGAAGGCAGCAGGAAAGCCTGCAGCCCCCAGGTCTGTGGGGCTACGCAAGCGGTTCCCAAAGAGCTTTAGAACAAGGCATAGTTTTCCCTGCTGGCTCTTTGGGCGTGGGAAGCGTCTCCAGCCATATGGCCATTTTTGTGCCTGGCGCGGCGCCAAGTGGGAAAGGGTGGTTTTGAGGCTGAAGGCAGCAGGAAAGCCTGCAGCCCCCAGGTCTGTGGGGCTACGCAAGCGGTTCCCAAAGAGCTTTAGAACAAGGCATAGTTTTCCCTGCTGGCTCTTTGGCCGTGGGACCCATCTCCAGCCATATGGCCATTTTTGTGCCTGGTGCCGCGCCAAGTGGGAAAGGGTGGTTTTGAGGCTGAAGGCAGCAGGAAAGCCTGCAGCCCCCAGGTCTGTGGGGCTACGCAAGCGGTTCCCAAAGAGCTTTAGAACAAGGCATAGTTTTCCCTGCTGGCTCTTTGGGCGTGGGACCCATCTCCAGCCATATGGCCATTCTCGTGCCTGGCGCGGCGCCAAGTGGGAAAGGGTGGTTTTGAGGCTGAAGGCAGCAGGAAAGCCTGCAGCCCCCAGGTCTGTGGGGCTACGCAAGCGGTTCCCAAAGAGCTTTAGAACAAGGCATAGTTTTCCCTGCTGGCTCTTTGGGCGTGGGACCCATCTCCAGCCATATGGCCATTTTTGTGCCTGGCGCGGCGCCAAGTGGGAAAGGGTGGTTTTGAGGCTGAAGGCAGAAGGAAAGCCTGCAGCCCCCAGGTCTGTGGGGCTACGCAAGCGGTTCCCAAAGAGCTTTAGAACAAGGCATAGTTTTCCCTGCTGGCTCTTTGGGCGTGGGACCCATCTCCAGCCATATGGCCATTTTTGTGCCTGGCGCGGCGCCAAGTGGGAAAGGGTGGTTTTGAGGCTGAAGGCAGCAGGAAAGCCTGCAGCCCCCAGGTCTGTGGGGCTACGCAAGCGGTTCCCAAAGAGCTTTAGAACAAGGCATAGTTTTCCCTGCTGGCTCTTTGGGCAGGGGACCCATCTCCAGCCATATGGCCATTTTTGTGCCTGGCGCCGCGCCAAGTGGGAAAGGGTGGTTTTGAGGCTGAAGGCAGCAGGAAAGCCTGCAGCCCCCAGGTCTGTGGGGCTACGCAAGCGGTTCCCAAAGAGCTTTAGAACAAGGCATATTTTTCACTGCTGGCTCTTTGGGCATGGGACCCGTCTCCAGCCATATGGCCATTTTTGTGCCTGGCGCCGTGCCAAATGGGAAAGGGTGGTTTTGAGGCTGAAGGCAGCAGGAAAGCCTGCAGCCCCCAGGTCTGTGGGGCTACGCAAGCGGTTCCCAAAGAGCTTTAGAACAAGGCATAGTTTTCCCTGCTGGCTCTTTGGGCGGGGGACCCATCTCCAGCCATAGGGCCATTCTTGTGCCTGGCGCGGCGCCAAGTGGGAAAGGGTGGTTTTGAGGCTGAAGGCAGCAGGAAAGCCTGCAGCCCCCAGGTCTGGGGGGCTACACAAGCGGTTCCCAAAGAGCTTTAGAACAAGGCATAGTTTTCCCTGCTGGCTCTTTGGGCGGGGGACCCATCTCCAGCCATATGGCCATTTCTGTGCCTGGCGCGGCACCAAGTGGGAAAGGGTGGTTTTGAGGCTGAAGGCAGAAGGATAGCCTGCAGCCCCCAGGTCTGTGGGGCTACGCAAGCGGTTCCCAAAGAGCTTTAGAACAAGGCATAGTTTTCCCTGCTGGCTCTTTGGGCGTGGGACCCATCTCCAGCCCTATGGCCATTTTTGTGCCTGGCATGGCGCCAAGTGGGAAAGGGTGGTTTTGAGGCTGAAGGCAGCAGGAAAGCCTGCAGCCCCCAGGTCTGTGGGGCTACGCAAGCGGTTCCCAAAGAGCTTTAGAACAAGGCATAGTTTTCCCTGCTGGCTCTTTGGGCGGGGGACCCATCTCCAGCCATATGGCCATTTTTGTGCCTGGCGCGGCGCCAAGTGGGAAAGGGTGATTTTGAGGCTGAAGGCAGCAGGAAAGCCTGCAGCCCCCAGGTCTGTGGGGCTACGCAAGCGGTTCCCAAAGAGCTTTAGAACAAGGCATAGTTTTCCCTGCTGGCTCTTTGGGCGGGGGACCCATCTCCAGCCATATGGCCATTCTTGTGCCTGGCGCGGCGCCAAGTGGGAAAGGGTGATTTTGAGGCTGAAGGCAGCAGGAAAGCCTGCAGCCCCCAGGTCTGTGGGGCTACGCAAGCGGTTCCCAAAGAGCTTTAGAACAAGGCATAGTTTTCCCTGCTGGCTCTTTGGGCGGGGGACCCATCTCCAGCCATATGGCCATTTTTGTGCCTGGTGCGGCGCCAAGTGGGAAAGGGTGGTTTTGAGGCTGAAGGCAGCAGGAAAGCCTGCAGCCCCCAGGTCTGGGGGGCTACGCAAGCGGTTCCCAAAGAGCTTTAGAACAAGGCATAGTTTTCCCTGCTGGCTCTTTGGGCGTGGGACCCATCTCCAGCCATATGGCCATTTTTGTGCCTGGCGTGGCGCCAAGTGGGAAAGGGTGGTCTTGAGGCTGAAGGCAGCAGGAAAGCCTGCAGCCCCCAGGTCTGTGGGGCTACGCAAGCGGTTCCCAAAGAGCTTTAGAACAAGGCATAGTTTTCCCTGCTGGCTCTTTGGGCGTGGGACCCATCTCCAGCCATATGGCCATTCTCGTGCCTGGCGCGGCGCCAAGTGGGAAAGGGTGGTTTTGAGGCTGAAGGCAGCAGGAAAGCCTGCAGCCCCCAGGTCTGTGGGGCTACGCAAGCGGTTCCCAAAGAGCTTTAGAACAAGGCATAGTTTTCCCTGCTGGCTCTTTGGGCGGGGGACCCATCTCCAGCCATATGGCCATTCTCGTGCCTGGCGCGGTGCCAAGTGGGAAAGGGTGGTTTTGAGGCTGAAGGCAGAAGGAAAGCCTGCAGCCCCCAGGTCTGTGGGGCTACGCAAGCGGTTCCCAAAGAGCTTTAGAACAAGGCATAGTTTTCCCTGCTGGCTCTTTGGGCGTGGGACCCATCTCCAGCCATATGGCCATTTTTGTGCCTGGCGCGGCGCCAAGTGGGAAAGGGTGGTTTTGAGGCTGAAGGCAGCAGGAAAGCCTGCAGCCCCCAGGTCTGTGGGGCTACGCAAGCGGTTCCCAAAGAGCTTTAGAACAAGGCATAGTTTTCCCTGCTGGCTCTTTGGGCAGGGGACCCATCTCCAGCCATATGGCCATTTTTGTGCCTGGCGCCGCGCCAAGTGGGAAAGGGTGGTTTTGAGGCTGAAGGCAGCAGGAAAGCCTGCAGCCCCCAGGTCTGTGGGGCTACGCAAGCGGTTCCCAAAGAGCTTTAGAACAAGGCATAGTTTTCACTGCTGGCTCTTTGGGCATGGGACCCGTCTCCAGCCATATGGCCATTTTTGTGCCTGGCGCGGCGCCAAGTGGGAAAGGGTGGTTTTGAGGCTGAAGGCAGCAGGAAAGCCTGCAGCCCCCAGGTCTGTGGGGCTACGCAAGCGGTTCCCAAAGAGCTTTAGAACAAGGCATATTTTTCCCTGCTGGCTCTTTGGGCGGGGGACCCATCTCCAGCCATAGGGCCATTCTCGTGCCTGGCGCGGCGCCAAGTGGGAAAGGGTGGTTTTGAGGCTGAAGGCAGCAGGAAAGCCTGCAGCCCCCAGGTCTGTGGGGCTACGCAAGCGGTTCCCAAAGAGCTTTAGAACAAGGCATAGTTTTCCCTGCTGGCTCTTTGGGCAGGGGACCCATCTCCAGCCATATGGCCATTCTCGTGCCTGGCGCGGCGCCAAGTGGGAAAGGGTGGTTTTGAGGCTGAAGGCAGAAGGAAAGCCTGCAGCCCCCAGGTCTGTGGGGCTACGCAAGCGGTTCCCAAAGAGCTTTAGAACAAGGCATAGTTTTCCCTGCTGGCTCTTTGGGCGTGGGACCCATCTCCAGCCATATGGCCATTTTTGTGCCTGGCGCGGCGCCAAGTGGGAAAGGGTGGTTTTGAGGCTGAAGGCAGCAGGAAAGCCTGCAGCCCCCAGGTCTGTGGGGCTACGCAAGCGGTTCCCAAAGAGCTTTAGAACAAGGCATAGTTTTCCCTGCTGGCTCTTTGGGCAGGGGACCCGTCTCCAGCCATATGGCCATTTTTGTGCCTGGCGCGGCGCCAAGTGGGAAAGGGTGGTTTTGAGGCTGAAGGCAGCAGGAAAGCCTGCAGCCCCCAGGTCTGTGGGGCTACGCAAGCGGTTCCCAAAGAGCTTTAGAACAAGGCATAGTTTTCCCTGCTGGCTCTTTGGGCGGGGGACCCATCTCCAGCCATAGGGCCATTCTCGTGCCTGGCGCGGCGCCAAGTGGGAAAGGGTGGTTTTGAGGCTGAAGGCAGCAGGAAAGCCTGCAGCCCCCAGGTCTGGGGGGCTACGCAAGCGGTTCCCAAAGAGCTTTAGAACAAGGCATAGTTTTCCCTGCTGGCTCTTTGGGCGGGGGACCCATCTCCAGCCATATGGCCATTTTTGTGCCTGGCGCGGCGCCAAGTGGGAAAGGGTGGTTTTGAGGCTGAAGGCAGCAGGAAAGCCTGCAGCCCCCAGGTCTGTGGGGCTACGCAAGCGGTTCCCAAAGAGCTTTAGAACAAGGCATAGTTTTCCCTGCTGGCTCTTTGGGCGGGGGACCCATCTCCAGCCATATGGCCATTTTTGTGCCTGGCGCGGCGCCAAGTGGGAAAGGGTGGTTTTGAGGCTGAAGGCAGCAGGAAAGCCTGCAGCCCCCAGGTCTGTGGGGCTACGCAAGCGGTTCCCAAAGAGCTTTAGAACAAGGCATAGTTTTCCCTGCTGGCTCTTTGGGCGGGGGACCCATCTCCAGCCATATGGCCATTTTTGTGCCTGGTGCGGCGCCAAGTGGGAAAGGGTGGTTTTGAGGCTGAAGGCAGCAGGAAAGCCTGCAGCCCCCAGGTCTGTGGGGCTACGCAAGCGGTTCCCAAAGAGCTTTAGAACAAGGCATAGTTTTCCCTGCTGGCTCTTTGGGCGTGGGACCCATCTCCAGCCATATGGCCATTTTTGTGCCTGGCGCGGCGCCAAGTGGGAAAGGGTGGTCTTGAGGCTGAAGGCAGCAGGAAAGCCTGCAGCCCCCAGGTCTGTGGGGCTACGCAAGCGGTTCCCAAAGAGCTTTAGAACAAGGCATAGTTTTCCCTGCTGGCTCTTTGGGCGGGGGACCCATCTCCAGCCATATGGCCATTTTTGTGCCTGGCGCGGCGCCAAGTGGGAAAGGGTGGTTTTGAGGCTGAAGGCAGCAGGAAAGGCTGCAGCCCCCAGGTCTGTGGGGCTACGCAAGCGGTTCCCAAAGAGCTTTAGAACAAGGCATAGTTTTCCCTGCTGGCTCTTTGGGCGGGGGACCCATCTCCAGCCATATGGCCATTTTTGTGCCTGGCGCGGCGCCAAGTGGGAAAGGGTGGTTTTGAGGCTGAAGGCAGCAGGAAAGCCTGCAGCCCCCAGGTCTGTGGGGCTACGCAAGCGGTTCCCAAAGAGCTTTAGAACAAGGCATAGTTTTCCCTGCTGGCTCTTTGGGCGTGGGACCCATCTCCAGCCATATGGCCATTTTTGAGCCTGGCGCAGCGCCAACTGGGAAAGGGTGGTTTTGAGGCTGAAGGCAGCAGGAAAGCCTGCAGCCCCCAGGTCTGTGGGGCTACGCAAGCGGTTCCCAAAGAGCTTTAGAACAAGGCATAGTTTTCCCTGCTGGCTCTTTGGGCGTGGGACCCATCTCCAGCCATATGGCCATTTTTGTGCCTGGCGCGGCGCCAAGTGGGAAAGGGTGGTTTTGAGGCTGAAGGCAGCAGGAAAGCCTGCAGCCCCCAGGTCTGGGGGGCTACGCAAGCGGTTCCCAAAGAGCTTTAGAACAAGGCATAGTTTTCCCTGCTGGCTCTTTGGGCAGGGGACCCATCTCCAGCCATATGGCCATTTTTGTGCCTGGCGCGGCGCCAAGTGGGAAAGGGTGGTTTTGAGGCTGAAGGCAGCAGGAAAGCCTGCAGCCCCCAGGTCTGTGGGGCTACGCAAGCGGTTCCCAAAGAGCTTTAGAACAAGGCATAGTTTTCCCTGCTGGCTCTTTGGGCGTGGGACCCATCTCCAGCCATATGGCCATTTTTGTGCCTGGCGCGGCGCCAAGTGGGAAAGGGTGGTCTTGAGGCTGAAGGCAGCAGGAAAGCCTGCAGCCCCCAGGTCTGTGGGGCTACGCAAGCGGTTCCCAAAGAGCTTTAGAACAAGGCATAGTTTTCCCTGCTGGCTCTTTGGGCGGGGGACCCATCTCCAGCCATATGGCCATTTTTGTGCCTGGCGCCGCGCCAAGTGGGAAAGGGTGGTCTTGAGGCTGAAGGCAGCAGGAAAGCCTGCAGCCCCCAGGTCTGTGGGGCTACGCAAGCGGTTCCCAAAGAGCTTTAGAACAAGGCATAGTTTTCCCTGCTGGCTCTTTGGGCGTGGGACCCATCTCCAGCCATATGGCCATTTTTGTGCATGGCGCGGCGCCAAGTGGGAAAGGGTGGTTTTGAGGCTGAAGGCAGCAGGAAAGCCTGCAGCCCCCAGGTCTGTGGGGCTACGCAAGCGGTTTCCAAAGAGCTTTAGAACAAGGCATAGTTTTCCCTGCTGGCTCTTTGGGCGGGGGACCCATCTCCAGCCATATGGCCATTTTTGTGCCTGGCGCGGCGCCAAGTGGGAAAGGGTGGTTTTGAGGCTGAAGGCAGCAGGAAAGCCTGCAGCCCCCAGGTCTGTGGGGCTACGCAAGCGGTTCCCAAAGAGCTTTAGAACAAGGCATAGTTTTCCCTGCTGGCTCTTTGGGCGTGGGACCCGTCTCCAGCCATATGGCCATTTTTGTGCCTGGCGCGGCGCCAAGTGGGAAAGGGTGGTTTTGAGGCTGAAGGCAGCAGGAAAGCCTGCAGCCCCCAGGGCTGTGGGGCTACGCAAGCGGTTCCCAAAGAGCTTTAGAACAAGGCATAGTTTTCCCTGCTGGCTCTTTGGGCGTGGGACCCATCTCCAGCCATATGGCCATTTTTGTGCCTGGCGCGGCGCCAAGTGGGAAAGGGTGGTTTTGAGGCTGAAGGCAGCAGGAAAGCCTGCAGCCCCCAGGTCTGTGGGGCTACGCAAGCGGTTCCCAAAGAGCTTTAGAACAAGGCATAGTTTTCCCTGCTGGCTCTTTGGGCGTGGGACCCATCTCCAGCCATATGGCCATTTTTGTGCCTGGCGCGGCGCCAAGTGGGAAAGGGTGGTCTTGAGGCTGAAGGCAGCAGGAAAGCCTGCAGCCCCCAGGTCTGTGGGGCTACGCAAGCGGTTCCCAAAGAGCTTTAGAACAAGGCATAGTTTTCCCTGCTGGCTCTTTGGGCGGGGGACCCATCTCCAGCCATATGGCCACTTTTGTGCCTGCCGCGGCGCCAAGTGGGAAAGGGTGGTTTTGAGGCTGAAGTCAGCAGGAAAGCCTGCAGCCCCCAGGTCTGTGGGGCTACGCAAGCGGTTCCCAAAGAGCTTTAGAACAAGGCATAGTTTTCCCTGCTGGCTCTTTGGGCGGGGGACCCATCTCCAGCCATATGGCCATTTTTGTGCCTGGCGCCGCGCCAAGTGGGAAAGGGTGGTTTTGAGGCTGAAGGCAGCAGGAAAGCCTGCAGCCCCCAGGTCTGTGGGGCTACGCAAGCGGTTCCCAAAGAGCTTTAGAACAAGGCATAGTTTTCCCTGCTGGCTCTTTGGGCGGGGGACCCATCTCCAGCCATATGGCCATTTTTGTGCCTGGCGCGGCGCCAAGTGGGAAAGGGTGGTTTTGAGGCTGAAGGCAGCAGGAAAGCCTGCAGCCCCCAGGTCTGTGGGGCTACGCAAGCGGTTCCCAAAGAGCTTTAGAACAAGGCATAGTTTTCCCTGCTGGCTCTTTGGGCGTGGGACCCATCTCCAGCCATATGGCCATTTTTGAGCCTGGCGCAGCGCCAACTGGGAAAGGGTGGTTTTGAGGCTGAAGGCAGCAGGAAAGCCTGCAGCCCCCAGGTCTGTGGGGCTACGCAAGCGGTTCCCAAAGAGCTTTAGAACAAGGCATAGTTTTCCCTGCTGGCTCTTTGGGCGTGGGACCCGTCTCCAGCCATATGGCCATTTTTGTGCCTGGCGCGGCGCCAAGTGGGAAAGGGTGGTTTTGAGGCTGAAGGCAGCAGGAAAGCCTGCAGCCCCCAGGTCTGTGGGGCTACGCAAGCGGTTCCCAAAGAGCTTTAGAACAAGGCATAGTTTTCCCTGCTGGCTCTTTGGGCGGGGGACCCATCTCCAGCCATATGGCCATTTTTGTGCCTGGCGCGGCGCCAAGTGGGAAAGGGTGGTTTTGAGGCTGAAGGCAGCAGGAAAGCCTGCAGCCCCCAGGTCTGGGGGGCTACGCAAGCGGTTCCCAAAGAGCTTTAGAACAAGGCATAGTTTTCCCTGCTGGCTCTTTGGGCGGGGGACCCATCTCCAGCCATATGGCCATTTTTGTGCCTGGCGCCGCGCCAAGTGGGAAAGGGTGGTTTTGAGGCTGAAGGCAGCAGGAAAGCCTGCAGCCCCCAGGTCTGTGGGGCTACGCAAGCGGTTCCCAAAGAGCTTTAGAACAAGGCATAGTTTTCCCTGCTGGCTCTTTGGGCGTGGGACCCATCTCCAGCCATATGGCCATTTTTGAGCCTGGCGCAGCGCCAACTGGGAAAGGGTGGTTTTGAGGCTGAAGGCAGCAGGAAAGCCTGCAGCCCCCAGGTCTGTGGGGCTACGCAAGCGGTTCCCAAAGAGCTTTAGAACAAGGCATAGTTTTCCCTGCTGGCTCTTTGGGCGTGGGACCCGTCTCCAGCCATATGGCCATTTTTGTGCCTGGCGCGGCGCCAAGTGGGAAAGGGTGGTTTTGAGGCTGAAGGCAGCAGGAAAGCCTGCAGCCCCCAGGTCTGTGGGGCTACGCAAGCGGTTCCCAAAGAGCTTTAGAACAAGGCATAGTTTTCCCTGCTGGCTCTTTGGGCGGGGGACCCATCTCCAGCCATATGGCCATTTTTGTGCCTGGCGCGGCGCCAAGTGGGAAAGGGTGGTTTTGAGGCTGAAGGCAGCAGGAAAGCCTGCAGCCCCCAGGTCTGGGGGGCTACGCAAGCGGTTCCCAAAGAGCTTTAGAACAAGGCATAGTTTTCCCTGCTGGCTCTTTGGGCGGGGGACCCATCTCCAGCCATATGGCCATTTTTGTGCCTGGCGCGGCGCCAAGTGGGAAAGGGTGGTTTTGAGGCTGAAGGCAGCAGGAAAGCCTGCAGCCCCCAGGTCTGTGGGGCTACGCAAGCGGTTCCCAAAGAGCTTTAGAACAAGGCATAGTTTTCCCTGCTGGCTCTTTGGGCGTGGGACCCATCTCCAGCCATATGGCCATTTTTGTGCCTGGCGCGGCGCCAAGTGGGAAAGGGTGGTCTTGAGGCTGAAGGCAGCAGGAAAGCCTGCAGCCCCCAGGTCTGTGGGGCTACGCAAGCGGTTCCCAAAGAGCTTTAGAACAAGGCATAGTTTTCCCTGCTGGCTCTTTGGGCGTGGGACCCATCTCCAGCCATATGGCCATTTTTGTGCCTGCCGCGGCGCCAAGTGGGAAAGGGTGGTCTTGAGGCTGAAGGCAGCAGGAAAGCCTGCAGCCCCCAGGTCTGTGGGGCTACGCAAGCGGTTCCCAAAGAGCTTTAGAACAAGGCATAGTTTTCCCTGCTGGCTCTTTGGGCGTGGGACCCATCTCCAGCCATATGGCCATTTTTGTGCATGGCGCGGCGCCAAGTGGGAAAGGGTGGTCTTGAGGCTGAAGGCAGCAGGAAAGCCTGCAGCCCCCAGGTCTGTGGGGCTACGCAAGCGGTTTCCAAAGAGCTTTAGAACAAGGCATAGTTTTCCCTGCTGGCTCTTTGGGCGGGGGACCCATCTCCAGCCATATGGCCATTTTTGTGCCTGGCGCGGCGCCAAGTGGGAAAGGGTGGTTTTGAGGCTGAAGGCAGCAGGAAAGCCTGCAGCCCCCAGGTCTGTGGGGCTACGCAAGCGGTTCCCAAAGAGCTTTAGAACAAGGCATAGTTTTCCCTGCTGGCTCTTTGGGCGTGGGACCCGTCTCCAGCCATATGGCCATTTTTGTGCCTGGCGCGGCGCCAAGTGGGAAAGGGTGGTTTTGAGGCTGAAGGCAGCAGGAAAGCCTGCAGCCCCCAGGTCTGTGGGGCTACGCAAGCGGTTCCCAAAGAGCTTTAGAACAAGGCATAGTTTTCCCTGCTGGCTCTTTGGGCGGGGGACCCATCTCCAGCCATATGGCCATTTTTGTGCCTGGCGCGGCGCCAAGTGGGAAAGGGTGGTTTTGAGGCTGAAGGCAGCAGGAAAGCCTGCAGCCCCCAGGTCTGTGGGGCTACGCAAGCGGTTCCCAAAGAGCTTTAGAACAAGGCATAGTTTTCCCTGCTGGCTCTTTGGGCGTGGGACCCATCTCCAGCCATATGGCCATTTTTGTGCCTGGCGCGGCGCCAAGTGGGAAAGGGTGGTTTTGAGGCTGAAGGCAGCAGGAAAGCCTGCAGCCCCCAGGTCTGTGGGGCTACGCAAGCGGTTCCCAAAGAGCTTTAGAACAAGGCATAGTTTTCCCTGCTGGCTCTTTGGGCGGGGGACCCATCTCCAGCCATATGGCCACTTTTGTGCCTGCCGCGGCGCCAAGTGGGAAAGGGTGGTTTTAAGGCTGAAGGCAGCAGGAAAGCCTGCAGCCCCCAGGTCTGTGGGGCTACGCAAGCGGTTCCCAAAGAGCTTTAGAACAAGGCATAGTTTTCCCTGCTGGCTCTTTGGGCGTGGGACCCATCTCCAGCCATATGGTCATTTTTGTGCCTGGCGCGGCGCCAAGTGGGAAAGGGTGGTTTTGAGGCTGAAGGCAGCAGGAAAGCCAGCAGCCCCCAGGTCTGTGGGGCTACGCAAGCGGTTCCCAAAGAGCTTTAGAACAAGGCATAGTTTTCCCTGCTGGCTCTTTGGGCGGGGGACCCATCTCCAGCCATATGGCCATTCTCGTGCCTGGCGCGGCGCCAAGTGGGAAAGGGTGGTTTTGAGGCTGAAGGCAGCAGGAAAGCCTGCAGCCCCCAGGTCTGTGGGGCTACGCAAGCGGTTCCCAAAGAGCTTTAGAACAAGGCATAGTTTTCCCTGCTGGCTCTTTGGGCGGGGGACCCATCTCCAGCCATATGGCCATTTTTGTGCCTGGCGCGGCGCCAAGTGGGAAAGGGTGATTTTGAGGCTGAAGGCAGCAGGAAAGCCTGCAGCCCCCAGGTCTGTGGGGCTACGCAAGCGGTTCCCAAAGAGCTTTAGAACAAGGCATAGTTTTCCCTGCTGGCTCTTTGGGCGGGGGACCCGTCTCCAGCCATATGGCCATTTTTGTGCCTGGCGCGGTGCCAAGTGGGAAAGGGTGGTTTTGAGGCTGAAGGCAGCAGGAAAGCCTGCAGCCCCCAGGTCTGTGGGGCTACGCAAGCGGTTCCCGAAGAGCTTTAGAACAATGCATAGTTTTCCCTGCTGGCTCTTTGGGCGTGGGACCCATCTCCAGCCATATGGCCATTTTTGTGCATGGCGCGGCGCCAAGTGGGAAAGGGTGGTCTTGAGGCTGAAGGCAGCAGGAAAGCCTGCAGCCCCCAGGTCTGTGGGGCTACACAAGCGGTTCCCAAAGAGCTTTAGAACAAGGCATAGTTTTCCCTGCTGGCTCTTTGGGCGTGGGACCCATCTCCAGCCATATGGCCATTCTCGTGCCTGGCGCGGCGCCAAGTGGGAAAGGGTGGTTTTGAGGCTGAAGGCAGCAGGAAAGCCTGCAGCCCCCAGGTCTGTGGGGCTACGCAAGCGGTTCCCAAAGAGCTTTAGAACAAGGCATAGTTTTCCCTGCTGGCTCTTTGGGCGTGGGACCCATCTCCAGCCATATGGCCATTTTTGTGCCTGGCGCAGCGCCAAGTGGGAAAGGGTGGTTTTGAGGCTGAAGGCAGCAGGAAAGCCTGCAGCCCCCAGGTCTGTGGGGCTACGCAAGCGGTTCCCAAAGAGCTTTAGAACAAGGCATAGTTTTCCCTGCTGGCTCTTTGGGCGTGGGACCTGTCTCCAGCCATGTGGCCATTTTTGTGCCTGGCGCGGCGCCAAGTGGGAAAGGGTGGTTTTGAGGCTGAAGGCAGCAGGAAAGCCTGCAGCCCCCAGGTCTGTGGGGCTACGCAAGCGGTTCCCAAAGAGCTTTAGAACAAGGCATAGTTTTCCCTGCTGGCTCTTTGGGCGGGGGACCCGTCTCCAGCCATATGGCCATTTTTGTGCCTGGCGCGGTGCCAAGTGGGAAAGGGTGGTTTTGAGGCTGAAGGCAGCAGGAAAGCCTGCAGCCCCCAGGTCTGTGGGGCTACGCAAGCGGTTCCCAAAGAGCTTTAGAACAAGGCATAGTTTTCCCTGCTGGCTCTTTGGGCGTGGGACCCATCTCCAGCCATATGGCCATTTTTGTGCATGGCGCGGCGCCAAGTGGGAAAGGGTGGTCTTGAGGCTGAAGGCAGCAGGAAAGCCTGCAGCCCCCAGGTCTGTGGGGCTACACAAGCGGTTCCCAAAGAGCTTTAGAACAAGGCATAGTTTTCCCTGCTGGCTCTTTGGGCGTGGGACCCATCTCCAGCCATATGGCCATTCTCGTGCCTGGCGCGGCGCCAAGTGGGAAAGGGTGGTTTTGAGGCTGAAGGCAGCAGGAAAGCCTGCAGCCCCCAGGTCTGTGGGGCTACGCAAGCGGTTCCCAAAGAGCTTTAGAACAAGGCATAGTTTTCCCTGCTGGCTTTTTGGGCGTGGGACCCATCTCCAGCCATATGGCCATTTTTGTGCCTGGCGCGGCGCCAAGTGGGAAAGGGTGGTTTTGAGGCTGAAGGCAGCAGGAAAGCCTGCAGCCCCCAGGTCTGTGGGGCTACGCAAGCGGTTCCCAAAGAGCTTTAGAACAAGGCATAGTTTTCCCTGCTGGCTCTTTGGGCGTGGGACCCATCTCCAGCCATATGGCCATTTTTGTGCCTGGCGCAGCGCCAAGTGGGAAAGGGTGGTTTTGAGGCTGAAGGCAGCAGGAAAGCCTGCAGCCCCCAGGTCTGTGGGGCTACGCAAGCGGTTCCCAAAGAGCTTTAGAACAAGGCATAGTTTTCCCTGCTGGCTCTTTGGGCGTGGGACCCGTCTCCAGCCATGTGGCCATTTTTGTGCCTGGCGCGGCGCCAAGTGGGAAAGGGTGGTTTTGAGGCTGAAGGCAGCAGGAAAGCCTGCAGCCCCCAGGTCTGTGGGGCTACGCAAGCGGTTCCCAAAGAGCTTTAGAACAATGCATAGTTTTCCCTGCTGGCTCTTTGGGCAGGGGACCCATCTCCAGCCATATGGCCATTTTTGTGCCTGGCGCCGCGCCAAGTGGGAAAGGGTGGTTTTGAGGCTGAAGGCAGCAGGAAAGCCTGCAGCCCCCAGGTCTGTGGGGCTACGCAAGCGGTTCCCAAAGAGCTTTAGAACAAGGCATAGTTTTCCCTGCTGGCTCTTTGGGCATGGGACCCGTCTCCAGCCATATGGCCATTTTTGTGCCTGGCGCGGCGCCAAGTGGGAAAGGGTGGTTTTGAGGCTGAAGGCAGCAGGAAAGCCTGCAGCCCCCAGGTCTGTGGGGCTACGCAAGCGGTTCCCAAAGAGCTTTAGAACAAGGCATAGTTTTCCCTGCTGGCTCTTTGGGCATGGGACCCATCTCCAGCCATATGGCCATTCTCGTGCCTGGCGCGGCGCCAAGTGGGAAAGGGTGGTTTTGAGGCTGAAGGCAGCAGGAAAGCCTGCAGCCCCCAGGTCTGAGGGGCTACGCAAGCGGTTCCCAAAGAGCTTTAGAACAAGGCATAGTTTTCCCTGCTGGCTTTTTGGGCGGGGGACCCGTCTCCAGCCATATGGCCATTTTTGTGCCTGGCGCGGCACCAAGTGGGAAAGGGTGGTTTTGAGGCTGAAGGCAGCAGGATAGCCTGCAGCCCCCAGGTCTGTGGGGCTACGCAAGCGGTTCCCAAAGAGCTTTAGAACAAGGCATAGTTTTCCCTGCTGGCTCTTTGGGCGTGGGACCCATCTCCATCCCTATGGCCATTTTTGTGCCTGGCGCGGCGCCAAGTGGGAAAGGGTGGTTTTGAGGCTGAAGGCAGCAAGAAAGCCTGCAGCCCCCACGTCTGTGGGGCTACGCAAGCGGTTCCCAAAGAGCTTTAGAACAAGGCATAGTTTTCCCTGCTGGCTCTTTGGGCGGGGGACCCATCTCCAGCCATATGGCCATTTTTGTGCCTGGCGCGGCACCAAGTGGGAAAGGGTGGTTTTGAGGCTGAAGGCAGCAGGATAGCCTGCAGCCCCCAGGTCTGTGGGGCTACGCAAGCGGTTCCCAAAGAGCTTTAGAACAAGGCATAGTTTTCCCTGCTGGCTCTTTGGGCGTGGGACCCATCTCCAGCCCTATGGCCATTTTTGTGCCTGGCGTGGCGCCAAGTGGGAAAGGGTGGTTTTGAGGCTGAAGGCAGCAGGAAAGCCTGCAGCCCCCAGGCCTGTGGGGCTACGCAAGCGGTTCCCAAAGAGCTTTAGAACAAGGCATAGTTTTCCCTGCTGGCTCTTTGGGCGGGGGACCCATCTCCAGCCATATGGCCATTTTTGTGCCTGGCGCGGCGCCAAGTGGGAAAGGGTGGTTTTGAGGCTGAAGGCAGCAGGAAAGCCTGCAGCCCCCAGGTCTGTGGGGCTACGCAAGCGGTTCCCAAAGAGCTTTAGAACAAGGCATAGTTTTCCCTGCTGGCTCTTTGGGCGTGGGACCCATCTCCAGCCATATGGCCATTTTTGTGCCTGGCGCGGCGCCAAGTGGGAAAGGGTGGTTTTGAGGCTGAAGGCAGCAGGAAAGCCTGCAGCCCCCAGGTCTGTGGGGCTAGGCAAGCGGTTCCCAAAGAGCTTTAGAAGAAGGCATAGTTTTCCCTGATGGCTCTTTGGGCGTGGGACCCGTCTCCAGCCATATGGCCATTTTTGTGCCTGGCGCGGCGCCAAGTGGGAAAGGGTGGTTTTGAGGCTGAAGGCAGCAGGAAAGCCTGCAGCCCCCAGGTCTGTGGGGCTACGCAAGCGGTTCCCAAAGAGCTTTAGAACAAGGCATAGTTTTCCCTGCTGGCTCTTTGGGCGGGGGACCCATCTCCAGCCATATGGCCATTTTTGTGCCTGGTGCCGCGCCAAGTGGGAAAGGGTGGTTTTGAGGCTGAAGGCAGCAGGAAAGCCTGCAGCCCCCAGGTCTGTGGGGCTACGCAAGCGGTTCCCAAAGAGCTTTAGAACAAGGCATAGTTTTCCCTGCTGACTCTTTGGGCGTGGGAAGCGTCTCCAGCCATATGGCCATTTTTGTGCCTGGCGCGGCGCCAAGTGGGAAAGGGTGGTTTTGAGGCTGAAGGCAGCAGGAAAGCCTGCAGCCCCCAGGTCTGTGGGGCTACGCAAGCGGTTCCCAAAGAGCTTTAGAACAAGGCATAGTTTTCCCTGCTGGCTCTTTGGGCAGGGGACCCATCTCCAGCCATATGGCCATTCTCGTGCCTGGCGCGGCGCCAAGTGGGAAAGGGTGGTTTTGAGGCTGAAGGCAGAAGGAAAGCCTGCAGCCCCCAGGTCTGTGGGGCTACGCAAGCGGTTCCCAAAGAGCTTTAGAACAAGGCATAGTTTTCCCTGCTGGCTCTTTGGGCGTGGGACCCATCTCCAGCCATATGGCCATTTTTGTGCCTGGCGCGGCGCCAAGTGGGAAAGGGTGGTTTTGAGGCTGAAGGCAGCAGGAAAGCCTGCAGCCCCCAGGTCTGTGGGGCTACGCAAGCGGTTCCCAAAGAGCTTTAGAACAAGGCATAGTTTTCCCTGCTGGCTCTTTGGGCAGGGGACCCATCTCCAGCCATATGGCCATTTTTGTGCCTGGCGCCGCGCCAAGTGGGAAAGGGTGGTTTTGAGGCTGAAGGCAGCAGGAAAGCCTGCAGCCCCCAGGTCTGTGGGGCTACGCAAGCGGTTCCCAAAGAGCTTTAGAACAAGGCATAGTTTTCACTGCTGGCTCTTTGGGCATGGGACCCGTCTCCAGCCATATGGCCATTTTTGTGCCTGGCGCCGTGCCAAATGGGAAAGGGTGGTTTTGAGGCTGAAGGCAGCAGGAAAGCCTGCAGCCCCCAGGTCTGTGGGGCTACGCAAGCGGTTCCCAAAGAGCTTTAGAACAAGGCATAGTTTTCCCTGCTGGCTCTTTGGGCGTGGGACCCATCTCCAGCCATATGGCCATTCTTGTGCCTGGCGCGGCGCCAAGTGGGAAAGGGTGGTTTTGAGGCTGAAGGCAGCAGGAAAGCCTGCAGCCCCCAGGTCTGGGGGGCTACGCAAGCGGTTCCCAAAGAGCTTTAGAACAAGGCATAGTTTTCCCTGCTGGCTTTTTGGGCGTGGGACCCATCTCCAGCCATATGGCCATTTCTGTGCCTGGCGCGGCGCCAAGTGGGAAAGGGTGGTTTTGAGGCTGAAGGCAGAAGGATAGCCTGCAGCCCCCAGGTCTGTGGGGCTACGCAAGCGGTTCCCAAAGAGCTTTAGAACAAGGCATAGTTTTCCCTGCTGGCTCTTTGGGCGTGGGACCCATCTCCAGCCATATGGCCATTTTTGTGCCTGGCGCGGCGCCAAGTGGGAAAGGGTGGTTTTGAGGCTGAAGGCAGCAGGAAAGCCTGCAGCCCCCAGGTCTGTGGGGCTACGCAAGCGGTTCCCAAAGAGCTTTAGAACAAGGCATAGTTTTCCCTGCTGGCTCTTTGGGCGTGGGACCCGTCTCCAGCCATATGGCCATTTTTGTGCCTGGCGCGGCGCCAAGTGGGAAAGGGTGGTTTTGAGGCTGAAGGCAGCAGGAAAGCCTGCAGCCCCCAGGTCTGTGGGGCTACGCAAGCGGTTCCCAAAGAGCTTTAGAACAAGGCATAGTTTTCCCTGCTGGCTCTTTGGGCGGGGGACCCATCTCCAGCCATATGGCCATTTTTGTGCCTGGCGCGGCGCCAAGTGGGAAAGGGTGGTCTTGAGGCTGAAGGCAGCAGGAAAGCCTGCAGCCCCCAGGTCTGTGGGGCTACGCAAGCGGTTCCCAAAGAGCTTTAGAACAAGGCATAGTTTTCCCTGCTGGCTCTTTGGGCGGGGGACCCATCTCCAGCCATATGGCCACTTTTGTGCCTGCCGCGGCGCCAAGTGGGAAAGGGTGGTTTTGAGGCTGAAGGCAGCAGGAAAGCCTGCAGCCCCCAGGTCTGTGGGGCTACGCAAGCGGTTCCCAAAGAGCTTTAGAACAAGGCATAGTTTTCCCTGCTGGCTCTTTGGGCGTGGGACCCATCTCCAGCCATATGGCCATTTTTGTGCATGGCGCGGCGCCAAGTGGGAAAGGGTGGTCTTGAGGCTGAAGGCAGCAGGAAAGCCTGCAGCCCCCAGGTCTGTGGGGCTACGCAAGCGGTTTCCAAAGAGCTTTAGAACAAGGCATAGTTTTCCCTGCTGGCTCTTTGGGCGGGGGACCCATCTCCAGCCATATGGCCATTTTTGTGCCTGGCGCGGCGCCAAGTGGGAAAGGGTGGTTTTGAGGCTGAAGGCAGCAGGAAAGCCTGCAGCCCCCAGGTCTGTGGGGCTACGCAAGCGGTTCCCAAAGAGCTTTAGAACAAGGCATAGTTTTCCCTGCTGGCTCTTTGGGCGTGGGACCCGTCTCCAGCCATATGGCCATTTTTGTGCCTGGCGCGGCGCCAAGTGGGAAAGGGTGGTTTTGAGGCTGAAGGCAGCAGGAAAGCCTGCAGCCCCCAGGTCTGTGGGGCTACGCAAGCGGTTCCCAAAGAGCTTTAGAACAAGGCATAGTTTTCCCTGCTGGCTCTTTGGGCGGGGGACCCATCTCCAGCCATATGGCCATTTTTGTGCCTGGCGCGGCGCCAAGTGGGAAAGGGTGGTTTTGAGGCTGAAGGCAGCAGGAAAGCCTGCAGCCCCCAGGTCTGTGGGGCTACGCAAGCGGTTCCCAAAGAGCTTTAGAACAAGGCATAGTTTTCCCTGCTGGCTCTTTGGGCGTGGGACCCATCTCCAGCCATATGGCCATTTTTGTGCCTGGCGCGGCGCCAAGTGGGAAAGGGTGGTTTTGAGGCTGAAGGCAGCAGGAAAGCCTGCAGCCCCCAGGTCTGTGGGGCTACGCAAGCGGTTCCCAAAGAGCTTTAGAACAAGGCATAGTTTTCCCTGCTGGCTCTTTGGGCGTGGGACCCATCTCCAGCCATATGGCCATTTTTGTGCCTGGCGCGGCGCCAAGTGGGAAAGGGTGGTCTTGAGGCTGAAGGCAGCAGGAAAGCCTGCAGCCCCCAGGTCTGTGGGGCTACGCAAGCGGTTCCCAAAGAGCTTTAGAACAAGGCATAGTTTTCCCTGCTGGCTCTTTGGGCGGGGGACCCATCTCCAGCCATATGGCCACTTTTGTGCCTGGCGCGGCGCCAAGTGGGAAAGGGTGGTTTTGAGGCTGAAGGCAGCAGGAAAGCCTGCAGCCCCCAGGTCTGTGGGGCTACGCAAGCGGTTCCCATAGAGCTTTAGAACAAGGCATAGTTTTCCCTGCTGGCTCTTTGGGCGTGGGACCCATCTCCAGCCATATGGCCATTTTTGTGCCTGGCACGGCGCCAAGTGGGAAAGGGTGGTTTTGAGGCTGAAGGCAGCAGGAAAGCCTGCAGCCCCCAGGTCTGTGGGGCTACGCAAGCGGTTCCCAAAGAGCTTTAGAACAAGGCATAGTTTTCCCTACTGGCTCTTTGGGCGGGGGACCCATCTCCAGCCATATGGCCATTTTTGTGCCTGGCGCGGTGCCAAGTGGGAAAGGGTGGTTTTGAGGCTGAAGGCAGCAGGAAAGCCTGCAGCCCCCAGGTCTGTGGGGCTACGCAAGCGGTTCCCAAAGAGCTTTAGAACAAGGCATAGTTTTCCCTGCTGGCTCTTTGGGCGGGGGACCCATCTCCAGCCATATGGCCATTTTTGTGCCTGGCGCGGCGCCAAGTGGGAAAGGGTGGTTTTGAGGCTGAAGGCAGCAGGAAAGCCTGCAGCCCCCAGGTCTGTGGGGCTACGCAAGCGGTTCCCAAAGAGCTTTAGAACAAGGCATAGTTTTCCCTGCTGGCTCTTTGGCCGTGGGACCCATCTCCAGCCATATGGCCATTTTTGTGCCTGGCGCGGTGCCAAGTGGGAAAGGGTGGTTTTGAGGCTGAAGGCAGCAGGAAAGCCTGCAGCCCCCAGGTCTGTGGGGCTACGCAAGCGGTTCCCAAAGAGCTTTAGAACAAGGCATAGTTTTCCCTGCTGGCTCTTTGGGCGTGGGACCCATCTCCAGCCATATGGCCATTTTTGTGCATGGCGCGGCGCCAAGTGGGTAAGGGTGGTCTTGAGGCTGAAGGCAGCAGGAAAGCCTGCAGCCCCCAGGTCTGTGGGGCTACGCAAGCGGTTCCCAAAGAGCTTTAGAACAAGGCATAGTTTTCCCTGCTGGCTCTTTGGGCGGGGGACCCATCTCCAGCCATATGGCCATTTCTGTGCCTGGCGCGGCGCCAAGTGGGAAAGGGTGGTTTTGAGGCTGAAGGCAGCAGGAAAGCCTGCAGCCCCCAGGTCTGTGGGGCTACGCAAGCGGTTCCCAAAGAGCTTTAGAACAAGGCATAGTTTTCCCTGCTGGCTCTTTGGGCGGGGGACCCATCTCCAGCCATATGGCCATTTTTGTGCCTGGCGCGGCGCTAAGTGGGGAAGGGTGGTTTTGAGGCTGAAGGCAGCAGGAAAGCCTGCAGCCCCCAGGTGTGTGGGGCTACGCAAGCGGTTCCCAAAGAGCTTTAGAAGAAGGCATAGTTTTCCCTGCTGGCTCTTTGGGCGGGGGACCCATCTCCAGCCATATGGCCATTTTTGTGCTTGGCGCGGCACCAAGTGGGAAAGGGTGGTTTTGAGGCTGAAGGCAGCAGGAAAGCCTGCAGCCCCCAGGTCTGTGGGGCTACGCAAGCGGTTCCCAAAGAGCTTTAGAACAAGGCATAGTTTTCCCTGCTGGCTCTTTGGGCGGGGGACCCATCTCCAGCCATATGGCCATTCTTGTGCCTGGCGCGGCGCCAAGTGGGAAAGGGTGGTTTTGAGGCTGAAGGCAGCAGGAAAGCCTGCAGCCCCCAGGTCTGGGGGGCTACGCAAGCGGTTCCCAAAGAGCTTTAGAACAAGGCATAGTTTTCCCTGCTGGCTTTTTGGGCGTGGGACCCATCTCCAGCCATATGGCCATTTCTGTGCCTGGCGCGGCGCCAAGTGGGAAAGGGTGGTCTTGAGGCTGAAGGCAGCAGGAAAGCCTGCAGCCCCCAGGTCTGTGGGGCTACGCAAGCGGTTCCCAAATAGCTTTAGAACAAGGCATAGTTTTCCCTGCTGGCTCTTTGGGCGGGGGACCCATCTCCAGCCATATGGCCACTTTTGTGCCTGCCGCGGCGCCAAGTGGGAAAGGGTGGTTTTGAGGCTGAAGGCAGCAGGAAAGCCTGCAGCCCCCAGGTCTGTGGGGCTACGCAAGCGGTTCCCAAAGAGCTTTAGAACAAGGCATAGTTTTCCCTGCTGGCTCTTTGGGCGGGGGACCCATCTCCAGCCATATGGCCATTTTTGTGCATGGCGCGGCGCCAAGTGGGAAAGGGTGGTCTTGAGGCTGAAGGCAGCAGGAAAGCCTGCAGCCCCCAGGTCTGTGGGGCTACGCAAGCGGTTTCCAAAGAGCTTTAGAACAAGGCATAGTTTTCCCTGCTGGCTCTTTGGGCGGGGGACCCATCTCCAGCCATATGGCCATTTTTGTGCCTGGCGCGGCGCCAAGTGGGAAAGGGTGGTTTTGAGGCTGAAGGCAGCAGGAAAGCCTGCAGCCCCCAGGTCTGTGGGGCTACGCAAGCGGTTCCCAAAGAGCTTTAGAACAAGGCATAGTTTTCCCTGCTGGCTCTTTGGGCGTGGGACCCGTCTCCAGCCATATGGCCATTTTTGTGCCTGGCGCGGCGCCAAGTGGGAAAGGGTGGTTTTGAGGCTGAAGGCAGCAGGAAAGCCTGCAGCCCCCAGGTCTGTGGGGCTACGCAAGCGGTTCCCAAAGAGCTTTAGAACAAGGCATAGTTTTCCCTGCTGGCTCTTTGGGCGGGGGACCCATCTCCAGCCATATGGCCATTTTTGTGCCTGGCGCGGCGCCAAGTGGGAAAGGGTGGTTTTGAGGCTGAAGGCAGCAGGAAAGCCTGCAGCCCCCAGGTCTGTGGGGCTACGCAAGCGGTTCCCAAAGAGCTTTAGAACAAGGCATAGTTTTCCCTGCTGGCTCTTTGGGCGTGGGACCCATCTCCAGCCATATGGCCATTTTTGTGCCTGGCGCGGCGCCAAGTGGGAAAGGGTGGTTTTGAGGCTGAAGGCAGCAGGAAAGCCTGCAGCCCCCAGGTCTGTGGGGCTACGCAAGCGGTTCCCAAAGAGCTTTAGAACAAGGCATAGTTTTCCCTGCTGGCTCTTTGGGCGTGGGACCCATCTCCAGCCATATGGCCATTTTTGTGCCTGGCGCGGCGCCAAGTGGGAAAGGGTGGTCTTGAGGCTGAAGGCAGCAGGAAAGCCTGCAGCCCCCAGGTCTGTGGGGCTACGCAAGCGGTTCCCAAAGAGCTTTAGAACAAGGCATAGTTTTCCCTGCTGGCTCTTTGGGCGGGGGACCCATCTCCAGCCATATGGCCATTTTTGTGCATGCCGCGGCGCCAAGTGGGAAAGGGTGGTCTTGAGGCTGAAGGCAGCAGGAAAGCCTGCAGCCCCCAGGTCTGTGGGGCTACGCAAGCGGTTCCCAAAGAGCTTTAGAACAAGGCATAGTTTTCCCTGCTGGCTCTTTGGGCGGGGGACCCATCTCCAGCCATATGGCCACTTTTGTGCCTGCCGCGGCGCCAAGTGGGAAAGGGTGGTTTTAAGGCTGAAGGCAGCAGGAAAGCCTGCAGCCCCCAGGTCTGTGGGGCTACGCAAGCGGTTCCCAAAGAGCTTTAGAACAAGGCATAGTTTTCCCTGCTGGCTCTTTGGGCGTGGGACCCATCTCCAGCCATATGGTCATTTTTGTGCCTGGCGCGGCGCCAAGTGGGAAAGGGTGGTTTTGAGGCTGAAGGCAGCAGGAAAGCCAGCAGCCCCCAGGTCTGTGGGGCTACGCAAGCGGTTCCCAAAGAGCTTTAGAACAAGGCATAGTTTTCCCTGCTGGCTCTTTGGGCGGGGGACCCATCTCCAGCCATATGGCTGTTTTTGTGCCTGGCGCGGCACCAAGTGGGAAAGGGTGGTTTTGAGGCTGAAGGCAGCAGGAAAGCCTGCAGCCCCCAGGTCTGTGGGGCTACGCAAGCGGTTCCCAAAGAGCTTTAGAACAAGGCATAGTTTTCCCTGCTGGCTCTTTGGGCGGGGGACCCATCTCCAGCCATATGGCCATTTTTGTGCCTGGCACGGCGCCAAGTGGGAAAGGGTGGTTTTGAGGCTGAAGGCAGCAGGAAAGCCTGCAGCCCCCAGGTCTGTGGGGCTACGCAAGCGGTTCCCAAAGAGCTTTAGAACAATGCATAGTTTTCCCTACTGGCTCTTTGGGCGTGGGACCCATCTCCAGCCATATGGCCATTTTTGTGCCTGGCGCGGCGCCAAGTGGGAAAGGGTGGTTTTGAGGCTGAAGGCAGCAGGAAAGCCTGCAGCCCCCAGGTCTGTGGGGCTACGCAAGCGGTTCCCAAAGAGCTTTAGAACAAGGCATAGTTTTCCCTGCTGGCTCTTTGGGCGGGGGACCCATCTCCAGCCATATGGCCATTTTTGTGCCTGGCGCGGCGCCAAGTGGGAAAGGGTGGTTTTGAGGCTGAAGGCAGCAGGAAAGCCTGCAGCCCCCAGGTCTGTGGGGCTACGCAAGCGGTTCCCAAAGAGCTTTAGAACAAGGCATAGTTTTCCCTGCTGGCTCTTTGGCCGTGGGACCCATCTCCAGCCATATGGCCATTTTTGTGCCTGGCGCGGTGCCAAGTGGGAAAGGGTGGTTTTGAGGCTGAAGGCAGCAGGAAAGCCTGCAGCCCCCAGGTCTGTGGGGCTACGCAAGCGGTTCCCAAAGAGCTTTAGAACAAGGCATAGTTTTCCCTGCTGGCTCTTTGGGCGTGGGACCCATCTCCAGCCATATGGCCATTTTTGTGCATGGCGCGGCGCCAAGTGGGTAAGGGTGGTCTTGAGGCTGAAGGCAGCAGGAAAGCCTGCAGCCCCCAGGTCTGTGGGGCTACGCAAGCGGTTCCCAAAGAGCTTTAGAACAAGGCATAGTTTTCCCTGCTGGCTCTTTGGGCGGGGGACCCATCTCCAGCCATATGGCCATTTCTGTGCCTGGCGCGGCGCCAAGTGGGAAAGGGTGGTTTTGAGGCTGAAGGCAGCAGGAAAGCCTGCAGCCCCCAGGTCTGTGGGGCTACGCAAGCGGTTCCCAAAGAGCTTTAGAACAAGGCATAGTTTTCCCTGCTGGCTCTTTGGGCGGGGGACCCATCTCCAGCCATATGGCCATTTTTGTGCCTGGCGCGGCGCCAAGTGGGGAAGGGTGGTTTTGAGGCTGAAGGCAGCAGGAAAGCCTGCAGCCCCCAGGTGTGTGGGGCTACGCAAGCGGTTCCCAAAGAGCTTTAGAACAAGGCATAGTTTTCCCTGCTGGCTCTTTGGGCGGGGGACCCATCTCCAGCCATATGGCCATTTTTGTGCTTGGCGCGGCACCAAGTGGGAAAGGGTGGTTTTGAGGCTGAAGGCAGCAGGAAAGCCTGCAGCCCCCAGGTCTGTGGGGCTACGCAAGCGGTTCCCAAAGGGCTTTAGAACAAGGCATAGTTTTCCCTGCTGGCTCTTTGGCCGTGGGACCCATCTCCAGCCATATGGCCACTTTTGTGCCTGGCGCGGCGCCAAGTGGGAAAGGGTGGTTTTGAGGCTGAAGGCAGCAGGAAAGCCTGCAGCCCCCAGGTCTGTGGGGCTACGCAAGCGGTTCCCAAAGAGCTTTACAACAAGGCATAGTTTTCCCTGCTGGCTCTTTGGGCGGGGGACCCATCTCCAGCCATATGGCCATTTTTGTGCATGGCGCGGCGCCAAGTGGGAAAGGGTGGTCTTGAGGCTGAAGGCAGCAGGAAAGCCTGCAGCCCCCAGGTCTGTGGGGCTACACAAGCGGTTCCCAAAGAGCTTTAGAACAAGGCATAGTTTTCCCTGCTGGCTCTTTGGGCGTGGGACCCATCTCCAGCCATATGGCCATTCTCGTGCCTGGCGCGGCGCCAAGTGGGAAAGGGTGGTTTTGAGGCTGAAGGCAGCAGGAAAGCCTGCAGCCCCCAGGTCTGTGTGGCTACGCAAGCGGTTCCCAAAGAGCTTTAGAACAAGGCATAGTTTTCCCTGCTGGCTTTTTGGGCGTGGGACCCATCTCCAGCCATATGGCCATTTTTGTGCCTGGCGCGGCGCCAAGTGGGAAAGGGTGGTTTTGAGGCTGAAGGCAGCAGGAAAGCCTGCAGCCCCCAGGTCTGTGGGGCTACGCAAGCGGTTCCCAAAGAGCTTTAGAACAAGGCATAGTTTTCCCTGCTGGCTCTTTGGGCGTGGGACCCATCTCCAGCCATATGGCCATTTTTGTGCCTGGCGCAGCGCCAAGTGGGAAAGGGTGGTTTTGAGGCTGAAGGCAGCAGGAAAGCCTGCAGCCCCCAGGTCTGTGGGGCTACGCAAGCGGTTCCCAAAGAGCTTTAGAACAAGGCATAGTTTTCCCTGCTGGCTCTTTGGGCGTGGGACCCATCTCCAGCCATGTGGCCATTTTTGTGCCTGGCGCGGCGCCAAGTGGGAAAGGGTGGTTTTGAGGCTGAAGGCAGCAGGAAAGCCTGCAGCCCCCAGGTCTGTGGGGCTACGCAAGCGGTTCCCAAAGAGCTTTAGAACAAGGCATAGTTTTCCCTGCTGGCTCTTTGGGCAGGGGACCCATCTCCAGCCATATGGCCATTTTTGTGCCTGGCGCGGCGCCAAGTGGGAAAGGGTGGTTTTGAGGCTGAAGGCAGCAGGAAAGCCTGCAGCCCCCAGGTCTGTGGGGCTACGCAAGCGGTTCCCAAAGAGCCTTAGAACAAGGCATAGTTTTCCCTGCTGGCTCTTTGGGCGTGGGACCCATCTCCAGCCATATGGCCATTTTTGTGCCTGGCGCGGCGCCAAGTGGGAAAGGGTGGTTTTGAGGCTGAAGGCAGCAGGAAAGCCTGCAGCCCCCAGGTCTGTGGGGCTACGCAAGCGGTTCCCAAAGAGCTTTAGAACAATGCATAGTTTTCCCTGCTGGCTCTTTGGGCAGGGGACCCATCTCCAGCCATATGGCCATTTTTGTGCCTGGCGCCGCGCCAAGTGGGAAAGGGTGGTTTTGAGGCTGAAGGCAGCAGGAAAGCCTGCAGCCCCCAGGTCTGTGGGGCTACGCAAGCGGTTCCCAAAGAGCTTTAGAACAAGGCATAGTTTTCCCTGCTGGCTCTTTGGGCAGGGGACCCATCTCCAGCCATATGGCCATTCTCGTGCCTGGCGCGGCGCCAAGTGGGAAAGGGTGGTTTTGAGGCTGAAGGCAGCAGGAAAGCCTGCAGCCCCCAGGTCTGTGGGGCTACGCAAGCGGTTCCCAAAGAGCTTTAGAACAAGGCATAGTTTTCCCTGCTGGCTCTTTGGGCGGGGGACCCATCTCCAGCCATATGGCCATTCTCGTGCCTGGCGCGGCGCCAAGTGGGAAAGGGTGGTTTTGAGGCTGAAGGCAGCAGGAAAGCCTGCAGCCCCCAGGTCTGTGGGGCTACGCAAGCGGTTCCCAAAGAGCTTTAGAACAAGGCATAGTTTTCCCTGCTGGCTCTTTGGGCAGGGGACCCATCTCCAGCCATATGGCCATTCTCGTGCCTGGCGCGGCGCCAAGTGGGAAAGGGTGGTTTTGAGGCTGAAGGCAGCAGGAAAGCCTGCAGCCCCCAGGTCTGTGGGGCTATGCAAGCGGTTCCCAAAGAGCTTTATAACAAGGCATAGTTTTCCCTGCTGGCTCTTTGGGCGTGGGACCCATCTCCAGCCCTATGGCCATTTTTGTGCCTGGCGCGGCGCCAAGTGGGAAAGGGTGGTTTTGAGGCTGAAGGCAGCAAGAAAGCCTGCAGCCCCCTCGTCTGTGGGGCTACGCAAGCGGTTCCCAAAGAGCTTTAGAACAAGGCATAGTTTTCCCTGCTGGCTCTTTGGGCGGGGGACCCATCTCCAGCCATATGGCCATTTTTGTGCCTGGCGCGGCACCAAGTGGGAAAGGGTGGTTTTGAGGCTGAAGGCAGCAGGAAAGCCTGCAGCCCCCAGGTCTGTGGGGCTACGCAAGCGGTTCCAAAGAGCTTTAGAAGAAGGCATAGTTTTCCCTGCTGGCTCTTTGGCCGTGGGACCCATCTCCAGCCATATGGCCATTTTTGTGCCTGGCGCGGCGCCAAGTGGGAAAGGGTGGTTTTGAGGCTGAAGGCAGCAGGAAAGCCTGCAGCCCCCAGGTCTGTGGGGCTACGCAAGCGGTTCCCAAAGAGCTTTCGAAGAAGGCATAGTTTTCCCTGCTGGCTCTTTGGGCGTGGGACCCATCTCCAGCCATATGGCCATTTTTGTGCCTGGTGCGGCGCCAAGTGGGAAAGGGTGGTTTTGAGGCTGAAGGCAGCAGGAAAGCCTGCAGCCCCAGGTCTGTGGGGCTACGCAAGCGGTTCCCAAAGAGCTTTAGAACAAGGCATAGTTTTCCCTGCTGGCTCTTTGGGCGGGGGACCCATCTCCAGCCATATGGCCATTTTTGTGCCTGGCGCGGCGCCAAGTGGGAAAGGGTGGTTTTGAGGCTGAAGGCAGCAGGAAAGCCTGCAGCCCCCAGGTCTGTGGGGCTACGCAAGCGGTTCCCAAAGAGCTTTAGAACAAGACATAGTTTTCCCTGCTGGCTCTTTGGGCGTGGGACCCATCTCCAGCCATATGGCCATTTTTGTGCCTGGCGCGGCACCAAGTGGGAAAGGGTGGTTTTGAGGCTGAAGGCAGCAGGAAAGCCTGCAGCCCTCAGGTCTGTGGGGCTACGCAAGCGGTTCCCAAAGAGCTTTAGAACAAGGCATAGTTTTCCCTGCTGGCTCTTTGGGCGGGGGACCCATCTCCAGCCATATGGCCATTTTTGTGCCTGGCGCGGCGCCAAGTGGGAAAGGGTGGTTTTGAGGCTGAAGGCAGCAGGAAAGCCTGCAGCCCCAGGTCTGTGGGGCTACGCAAGCGGTTCCCAAAGAGCTTTAGAACAAGGCATAGTTTTCCCTGCTGGCTCTTTGGGCGGGGGACCCATCTCCAGCCATATGGCCATTTTTGTGCCTGGCGCGGCGCCAAGTGGGAAAGGGTGGTTTTGAGGCTGAAGGCAGCAGGAAAGCCTGCAGCCCCCAGGTCTGTGGGGCTACGCAAGCGGTTCCCAAAGAGCTTTAGAACAAGGCATAGTTTTCCCTGCTGGCTCTTTGTGCGTGGGACCCGTCTCCAGCCATATGGCCATTTTTGTGCCTGGCGCAGCGCCAAGTGGGAAAGGGTGTTCTTGAGGCTGAAGGCAGCAGGAAAGCCTGCAGCCCCCAGGTCTGTGGGGCTACGCAAGCGGTTCCCAAAGAGCTTTAGAACAAGGCATAGTTTTCCCTGCTGGCTCTTTGGGCGTGGGACCTGTCTCCAGCCATATGGCCATTTTTGTGCCTGGCATGGCGCCAAGTGGGAAAGGGTGGTTTTGAGGCTGAAGGCAGCAGGAAAGCCTGCAGCCCCCAGGTCTGTGGGGCTACGCAAGCGGTTCCCAAAGAGCTTTAGAACAAGGCATAGTTTTCCCTGCTGGCTCTTTGGGCGTGGGACCCATCTCCAGCCATATGGCCACTTTTGTGCCTGGCGCGGCGCCAAGTGGGAAAGGGTGGTTTTGAGGCTGAAGGCAGCAGGAAAGCCTGCAGCCCCCAGGTCTGTGGGGCTATGCAAGCGGTTCCCAAAGAGCTTTAGAACAAGGCATAGTTTTCCCTGCTGGCTCTTTGGGCGGGGGACCCATCTCCAGCCATATGGCCATTTTTGTGCCTGGCGCGGCGCCAAGTGGGAAAGGGTGGTTTTGAGGCTGAAGGCAGCAGGAAAGCCTGCAGCCCCCAGGTCTGTGGGGCTACGCAAGCGGTTCCCAAAGAGCTTTAGAACAAGGCATAGTTTTCCCTGCTGGCTCTTTGGGCGGGGGACCCATCTCCAGCCATATGGCCATTTTTGTGCCTGGCGCGGCGCCAAGTGGGAAAGGGTGGTTTTGAGGCTGAAGGCAGCAGGAAAGCCTGCAGCCCCCAGGTCTGTGGGGCTACGCAAGCGGTTCCCAAAGAGCTTTAGAACAAGGCATAGTTTTCCCTGCTGGCTCTTTGTGCGTGGGACCCGTCTCCAGCCATATGGCCATTTTTGTGCCTGGCGCAGCGCCAAGTGGGAAAGGGTGTTCTTGAGGCTGAAGGCAGCAGGAAAGCCTGCAGCCCCCAGGTCTGTGGGGCTACGCAAGCGGTTCCCAAAGAGCTTTAGAACAAGGCATAGTTTTCCCTGCTGGCTCTTTGGGCGTGGGACCTGTCTCCAGCCATATGGCCATTTTTGTGCCTGGCATGGCGCCAAGTGGGAAAGGGTGGTTTTGAGGCTGAAGGCAGCAGGAAAGCCTGCAGCCCCCAGGTCTGTGGGGCTACGCAAGCGGTTCCCAAAGAGCTTTAGAACAAGGCATAGTTTTCCCTGCTGGCTCTTTGGGCGTGGGACCCATCTCCAGCCATATGGCCATTTTTGTGCCTGGCGCGGCGCCAAGTGGGAAAGGGTGGTTTTGAGGCTGAAGGCAGCAGGAAAGCCTGCAGCCCCAGGTCTGTGGGGCTACGCAAGCGGTTCCCAAAGAGCTTTAGAACAAGGCATAGTTTTCCCTGCTGGCTCTTTGGGCGGGGGACCCATCTCCAGCCATATGGCCATTTTTGTGCCTGGCGCGGCGCCAAGTGGGAAAGGGTGGTTTTGAGGCTGAAGGCAGCAGGAAAGCCTGCAGCCCCCAGGTCTGTGGGGCTACGCAAGCGGTTCCCAAAGAGCTTTAGAACAAGGCATAGTTTTCCCTGCTGGCTCTTTGGGCGTGGGAAGCGTCTCCAGCCATATGGCCATTTTTGTGCCTGGCGCAGCGCCAAGTGGGAAAGGGTGTTCTTGAGGCTGAAGGCAGCAGGAAAGCCTGCAGCCCCCAGGTCTGTGGGGCTACGCAAGCGGTTCCCAAAGAGCTTTAGAACAAGGCATAGTTTTCCCTGCTGGCTCTTTGGGCGTGGGACCTGTCTCCAGCCATATGGCCATTTTTGTGCCTGGCATGGCGCCAAGTGGGAAAGGGTGGTTTTGAGGCTGAAGGCAGCAGGAAAGCCTGCAGCCCCCAGGTCTGTGGGGCTACGCAAGCGGTTCCCAAAGAGCTTTAGAACAAGGCATAGTTTTCCCTGCTGGCTCTTTGGGCGTGGGACCCATCTCCAGCCATATGGCCATTTTTGTGCATGGCGCGGCGCCAAGTGGGAAAGGGTGGTTTTGAGGCTGAAGGCAGCAGGAAAGCCTGCAGCCCCCAGGTCTGTGGGGCTATGCAAGCGGTTCCCAAAGAGCTTTAGAACAAGGCATAGTTTTCCCTGCTGGCTCTTTGGGCGGGGGACCCATCTCCAGCCATATGGCCATTTTTGTGCCTGGCGCGGCGCCAAGTGGGAAAGGGTGGTTTTGAGGCTGAAGGCAGCAGGAAAGCCTGCAGCCCCCAGGTCTGTGGGGCTACGCAAGCGGTTCCCAAAGAGCTTTAGAACAAGGCATAGTTTTCCCTGCTGGCTCTTTGTGCGTGGGACCCATCTCCAGCCATATGGCCATTTTTGTGCCTGGCGCAGCGCCAAGTGGGAAAGGGTGTTCTTGAGGCTGAAGGCAGCAGGAAAGCCTGCAGCCCCCAGGTCTGTGGGGCTACGCAAGCGGTTCCCAAAGAGCTTTAGAACAAGGCATAGTTTTCCCTGCTGGCTCTTTGGGCGTGGGACCTGTCTCCAGCCATATGGCCATTTTTGTGCCTGGCATGGCGCCAAGTGGGAAAGGGTGGTTTTGAGGCTGAAGGCAGCAGGAAAGCCTGCAGCCCCCAGGTCTGTGGGGCTACGCAAGCGGTTCCCAAAGAGCTTTAGAACAAGGCATAGTTTTCCCTGCTGGCTCTTTGGGCGTGGGACCCATCTCCAGCCATATGGCCACTTTTGTGCCTGGCGCGGCGCCAAGTGGGAAAGGGTGGTTTTGAGGCTGAAGGCAGCAGGAAAGCCTGCAGCCCCCAGGTCTGTGGGGCTATACAAGCGGTTCCCAAAGAGCTTTAGAACAAGGCATAGTTTTCCCTGCTGGCTCTTTGGGCGTGGGACCCATCTCCAGCCATATGGCCATTTTTGTGCCTGGCGCAGCGCCAAGTGGGAAAGGGTGGTTTTGAGGCTGAAGGCAGCAGGAAAGCCTGCAGCCCCCAGGTCTGTGGGGCTACGCAAGCGGTTCCCAAAGAGCTTTAGAACAAGGCATAGTTTTCCCTGCTGGCTCTTTGGGCGGGGGACCCATCTCCAGCCATATGGCCATTTTTGTGCCTGGCGCGCCGCCAAGTGGGAAAGGGTGGTTTTGAGGCTGAAGGCAGCAGGAAAGCCTGCAGCCCCCAGGTCTGTGGGGCTACGCAAGCGGTTCCCAAAGAGCTTTAGAACAAGGCATAGTTTTCCCTGCTGGCTCTTTGGGCGGGGGACCCATCTCCAGCCATATGGCCATTCTCGTGCCTGGCGCGGCGCCAAGTGGGAAAGGGTGGTTTTGAGGCTGAAGGCAGCAGGAAAGCCTGCAGCCCCCAGGTCTGTGGGGCTACGCAAGCGGTTCCCAAAGAGCTTTAGAACAAGGCATAGTTTTCCCTGCTGGCTCTTTGGGCGTGGGACCCATCTCCAGCCATATGGCCATTTTTGTGCCTGGCGCGGCGCCAAGTGGGAAAGGGTGGTTTTGAGGCTGAAGGCAGCAGGAAAGCCTGCAGCCCTCAGGTCTGTGGGGCTACGCAAGCGGTTCCCAAAGAGCTTTAGAACAAGGCATAGTTTTCCCTGCTGGCTCTTTGGGCGGGGGACCCATCTCCAGCCATATGGCCATTCTCGTGCCTGGCGCGGCGCCAAGTGGGAAAGGGTGGTTTTGAGGCTGAAGGCAGCAGGAAAGCCTGCAGCCCCCAGGTCTGTGGGGCTACGCAAGCGGTTCCCAAAGAGCTTTAGAACAAGGCATAGTTTTCCCTGCTGGCTCTTTGGGCGGGGGACCCATCTCCAGCCATATGGCCATTTTTGTGCCTGGCGCGGCGCCAAGTGGGAAAGGGTGGTTTTGAGGCTGAAGGCAGCAGGAAAGCCTGCAGCCCCCA